>NW_027045681.1:0-12500 GCF_025399875.1 Dalotia coriaria
GTTTTGAGTTTTTTAAACTGCGTTTTAACGCGTAAAAAAGCATCAAAAAAAAACGACGAAATTTTTTTTATTCGTTTTTTTTAATATTTCCTATTTGAACGATTTCCCCAAAGATCTAAAATGCTTGAAAATGATTATTTTAGCAAACAGCACGTTTTTTAGCTTTTTAAACTGCGTCTTAACGCAAAACAGCATAAAAAAGACGATTTTTTTATTATTTGTTTTTATTACTATTGTTTCTATTTTGAACGATTTCAACGATCTAAAAAGCTTGGGAAAAAGCTTTTTTTTTTAGCAAAACAGCACGTTTTGGTTTTAACGGGTTTTAACGCGTAAAACAGCATAAAAACGACGGGAAATTTTTTAAATTTGTTTTTTTTTAATATTGCGTCTATTTGAACGATTTCAACGATCTAAAATGCTTGAAAATGATTATTTTAGCAAAAAAAGCACGTTTTGAGTTTTAATCTGCGTTTTTTAAAGCGAAAACAAAACATAAAAAAGACGAATTTTTAATTTCGTTTTTAAATATTGGTTTTATTTGAACGATTTTTAACGACTAAAAAGCTTTAAATGCTTTTTTTAGCAAAACAGCACGTTTTGAGTTTTAATCGCGTTTTAACGCGTAAACAAAAGGGAAAAAACGACAACCTTTTTTTATTCGTTTTTTTTTAATATTGCGGGTATTTGAACGATTTCAACGATCAAAAAAGCTTGAAAAATTATTTTAGCAAAAAAGCACGTTTTTAGCTGTAACGCGTTTTAACGGGGGAACAGCATAAAAAAGACGAATTTTTATTATTCGTTTTTTTAAATTTTGGGCCCTTTGAACGATTTCAACGATCTAAAATGCTTTAAAATGCTTATTTTAAAAAAACAGCACGTTTTTAGTTTTTAACGGCGTTTTAAAAGCCCCGGGAAAAAAAAACGAAATTTTTTAAATTCCCTTTTTTTAATATTGCGTCTATTTGAAAAGGGGTTTCCGCGATCTTAAAAAAAGTTTGAAAAAATTATTTTGGCCCTTTTAGGTTTAATCTGCGTTTTTAAAGCGTAAAACAGCATAAAAACGACGAATTTTTTTATTTGTTTTTTAATATTGCTTCTATTTGGGAAAGATTTCAACGATCTAAAATGCTTGAAAATGCTTATTTTAAAACAAAAAAAAGAAGTTTTTTTAGTTTTAATCTTTCGTTTTAACCGGGGTAAAAAAAGATAAAAAAAGGGCGAAATTTTTTTTTATTCCCTTTTTATTAATATTTGGGCTATTTTTAACGGGTTTCAACGGGCAAAAACTTTAAAAATTATTTTGAAAACAGCACGTTTTTAGCTTTAATCTGCGTTTTTAAAGCGTAAAACAGCATAAAAAAGACGAATTTTTATTTTCCCCTTTTTATTAATATTGTTTTTATTTGAACGATTTTAACGATCTTAAAAAATTGGAAAAAGCCAAATTTTTGCAAAAAGAAATTTTTAAATTTTTTAAACCGCGTTTTAACGCGGGGAAAACAGCATAAAAAACGACGAAATTATTATTATTCGTTTTTTTTAATTAGGGCTATTTGAACGATTTTCAACGATCTTGGGTTGAAAATACTTTTTTTCAAAACAGCAAAAAGTTTTATTTTTAACGGGGTTTTTAAAGCGTAAAAAAAGCATAAAAAAAGAAAAATTTTTTTTTATTCCCTTTTTTTTAATATTGCTTCTATTTTAAAAGATTTCAACGATCTAAAATGCTTTAAAATGCTTATTTTGCAAAACAGCACGTTTTTAGTTTTAATTGCGTTTTTAAAGCGTAAAAAAAAAACGACGAAATTTTTTTTTATTCGTTTTTAAATTTTTGCGTCTATTTGAACGATTTCAAAAGGGTCTAAAATGCTTGAAAATGATTATTTTGAAAAAAAGCACGTTTTGAGCTTTAATCTGCGTTTTAACGCGAAAAAAGCATAAAAAAGAAAATTTTTTATTCGTTTTTTAATTTTTGCTTCTATTTGAAACGGGTTTCAACGATTTTAAAAAGCTTGAAAAAAAGTTTTTTTTAAAACAAAACAGCACGTTTTGAGTTTAATCCGCGTTTTAAACCCCCGTAAAACAGCATAAAACGACGAAATTTTTATTACCCCTTTTTTTTTAATATTGCCTATTTGAACGATTTCAACGGGTCTAAAATGCTTTTGAAAATGATTATTTTAGCAAAACAAAACCCTTTTGAGTTTTTAAACGCGTTTTAACGCGTGATAAAAACGACGAATTTTTTTTTATTCGTTTTTATTAATATTGCTTCTATTTAAAAAGATTTCCCAAAGGGTCTAAAATTTTTAAAAGTTTTTTTTAAAACAAAACAGACGTTTTGAGTTTTTTAAACTGCGTTTTTAAAGCGTAAAACAGCATAAAAAAGACGAAATTTTTTTTATTTTGTTTTTTTTAATGGTTGGCCCTTTTTTGAACGGGTTTCAACGATCTAAAAAAGTTTTTAATATGATTATTTTAGCAAAACAGCATGTTTTGAGTTTAACCGGGGTTTTAACGCGTAAAACAGCATAAAAAAGACGAATTTTTTTTATTCGTTTTTATAATTTTTTTTATTCGTTTTTATTACTATTGCTTCTATTTGAACGATTTCAACGATCTAAAATGCTTAAAATGCTTATTTTAGCAAACAGCACGTTTTGAGCTTTAATCTGCGTTTTAACGCGTAAAACAGCAAAAACGACGAACTTTTTATTATTCGTTTTTATTAATATTGCGGCTATTTGAACGATTTCAACGATCTAAAATGCTGAAAATGATTATTTTAGCAAAACAGCACGTTTGTTGTAATCTGCGTTTTAACGCGTAGAACAGCATAAAACGACGAATTTTTATTATTCGTTTTTATTAATATTGCGTCTCATTTGAACGATTTCAACGATCTAAAATGCTTGAAAATGCTTATTTTAGCAAAACAGCACGTTTTGAGCTTTTAATCTGCGTTTTAACGCGTAAAACAACAAAAACGACGAAATTTTTATTATTCGTTTTATTAATATTGCGCTATTTGAACGATTTCAACGATCTAAAATGCTTGAAAATGATTATTTTAACAAAACAGCACGTTTTGAGCTTTAATCTGCGTTTTTAAAGCGTAAAAAAGCATAAAACGACGAAATTTTATTATTCGTTTTTATTAATATTGCGTCTATATGAACGATTTCAACGATCTAAAAGCTTGAAAAAGATTATTTTAGCAAAACAGCACGTTTTGAGCTTTTTAAACTGCGTTTTAACGCGTAAAACAGCATAAAAACGACGAATTTTTTATTATTCGTTTTTATTAATATTCCTTTTGAACGATTTCCCAAAGATCTAAAATGCTTGAAAATGCTTATTTTAGCAAAACAGCACGTTTTGAGTTTTAATCTGCGTTTAACGCGTAAAACAGCATAAAACCGACGAAATTTTT
The DNA here is from genome assembly GCF_025399875.1 of Dalotia coriaria. Lineage (NCBI taxonomy): Eukaryota > Metazoa > Arthropoda > Insecta > Coleoptera > Staphylinidae > Dalotia > Dalotia coriaria. The sequence continues at coordinate 3,440 of NW_027045681.1, forward strand.
ATTATTGTTTTTTTTTAAAATTTTCTATTTGAACGATTTCAACGATCAAAATGCTTGAAAATGCTTATTTTAGCAAAAAAGCCCTTTTTAGCAATCTCGTTTTTAAAGCGTAAAACAACATAAAAAAGAAAATTTTTTTTATTCGTTTTTTTTAATATTGGTCTATTTGAACGATTTCGGGGTCTAAAATGCTTGAAAATGATTATTTTAGCAAAACAGCACGTTTTGAGCTTTAATCTGCGTTTTAACGCGTAAAACAGCATCATAAAACGACGAAATTTTTATTATTCGTTTTTATTAATATTGCGTCTATTTGAACGATTTCAACGATCTAAAATGCTTGAAAATGATTATTTTAGCAAAAACAGCACGTTTTGAGCTTTTAATCTGCGTTTTAAGCGCGTAAAACAGCATAAAACGACGATTTTTTATTATTTGTTTTTATTACTATTGTTTCTATTTGAACGATTTCAACGATCTAAATGCTTGAAAATGCTTATTTTAGCAAAACAGCACGTTTTGAGCTTTTAATCTGCGTTTTAACGCGTAAACAGCATAAAACGACGAAATTTTATTATTTGTTTTTTATTAATATTGCGTCTATTTGAACGATTTCAACGATCTAAAATGCTTGAAAATGATTATTTTAGCAAAACAGCACGTTTGAGCTTTAATCTGCGTTTTAACGCGTAAAACAGCATAAAACGACGAATTTTTATTATTCGTTTTTATTAATATTGCTTCTATTTGAACGATTTCAACGATCAAAATGCTTCAAAATGCTTATTTTAGCAAAACAGCACGTTTTGAGTTTTAATCTGCGTTTTAACGCGTAAAACAGCATAAAACGACGAAACTTTTATTATTCGTTTTTATTAATATTGCGGCTATTTGAACGATTTCAACGATCTAAAATGCTTGAAAATGATTATTTTAGCAAAACAGCAGTTTTGAGCTGTAATCTGCGTTTTAACGCGTAGAACAGCATACAAAACGACAATTTATATTCGTTTTATTAATATTGCGTCTATTTGAACGATTTCAACGATCTAAAATGCTTGAAAATGCTTATTTTAGCAAAACAGCACGTTTTGAGCTTTAATCGGCGTTTTAACGCGTAAAACAGCATAAAACGACGAAATTTTATTTCGTTTTTATTAATATTGCGTCTATTTGAACGATTTCAAGGATCTAAAATGCTTGAAATGATTATTTTAGCAAAACAGCACGTTTTGAGCTTTAATCTGCGTTTTAACGCGTAAAACAGCATAAAACGACGAAAATTTTTATTATTCGTTTTTATTAATATGCGGCTATTTGAACGATTTCAACGATCTAAATGCTTGAAATGATTATTTTCAAAAACAGACGTTTTGAGCTTTAATCGGCGTTTTAACGCGTAAAACGCATAAAACGACGAATTTTTTATTATTCGTTTTTATTAATATTGCTTCTATTTGAACGATTTCAACGATCTAAAATGCTTTAAAATGCTTATTTTAGCAAAACAGCACGTTTTGAGCTTTAATCTGCGTTTTAACGCGTAAAACAGCATAAAAACGACGAAATTTTTATTATTCGTTTTTTTTTAATATTGCGTCTATTTGAACGATTTCAACGATCTAAAATGCTTGAAAATGATTATTTAGCAAAACAGCACGTTTTGAGTTTAATCTGCGTTTTAACGCGTAAAACAGCATAAAACACAAAAAATTTTTTTTTTTTTTTATTTATTTGGGGAATTAAATCTAAAATGCTTAAAAAATTTTTTTTAAAAAACAGGGTTTTACCTTTTTTAAAGCGTAAAACAGCATAAAACGAAATTTTTTTTTTTTCGTTTTTTATTTAAAATTTCGTCTATTTGAACGTTAAAGGGGTCTAAAATGCTTGAAAAGTTATTTTAGCAAAACAGCCTTTTTATTTTTAAACTCGTTTTAACGCGTAAAAAACATAAAAACGAAAATTTTTTTTTTTTTTTTTTAATATTTCCCCCTTTAACATTTCAAGACTAAAATGCGAAAATGCTTTTTTTAAAAAAATTTTTAGCTTTAATCTCGTTTTAACCCCAAAAAATTTTAAAAAAAATTTTTTTTTATTCGTTTTTATTATATTGCTTTTATTTGAACGTTTCAAAGATCTAAAAAGGAAAAAAATTTTTTAGCAAAACAGCGTTTTTAAATTCCCTTTTAACGCGTAAAAAATAAAACGAAATTTTTATTATTCGTTTTTTTATAGCTTTAGCATTTAACGTTTTGTTAAAAAAATTTTTAAAAAAAACGATTTTAAAGTTTTTAAAGCGTAAAAAAGTAAAAAAGAAATTTTTTTTTTTTTGTTTTTATTATTTGTTTTTTTAAATTTAAAATCTAAAATTTGGGAAAATGTTATTTTAGCAAAACAGCACGTTTTGAGCTTTTAAATCTTTTAACGCGTAAAAAAAAAAAACGACAAAATTTTTTTTTTTTTTTATTATTTGGGCCCATTTGAACGATTTCAACGATCTAAAATGCTTGAAAATGATTATTTTAGAAAAAAAGCACTTTTTAGCTTTAATCTGCTTTTTAAAGGTAAAACAGCATAAAAAAACCAATTTTTATTATTCGTTTTATTATATTGCCTATTTAAATTTAAGGTCTAAAATGTTTTAAAAAAAAAAAACCCCTTTTTTTTTAATCTGCGTTTTAACGCGTAAAACACAAAAAACGAGAAATTTTTATTTTTTTTTAAATTTTCTCAAAAGATTTCAACGATCTAAAATTTTAATTATTTTAAAACAGCAGTTTTGAGTTTAATCTGCGTTTTAACGCAAACCAAAAAACGACGAATTTTTTATTATTCGTTTTTTATTAATTTTTCTTTTTAACGATTTCAACGATCTAAAATGCTTGAAAATTTTTTTTTGCAAAACAGCAGTTTTGAGCTTTAATCTCTTTTAACGCGTAAAAAAGCAAAAACGACGAAATTTTATTATTTTTTTTTAATTTCCATTTGAACGATTTCAATCTAAAAAGCTTGAAAATGTTATTTTAAAAAACAGCACGTTTTGAGTTTTAATTCTTTTTTTAAAGTAAAACACATAAAACGAGAAATTTTTTTTTTTTTTTTTTTTTTAAAATTTCTTTTTGAACGGGCAACGATCTAAAATGGAAAAAGTTTTTTAAAAAGACGTTTTTAGTTTCCCCCGCGCAAAAAAGCTCGCGAAAAATTTTTTTTTTTAAATTTTTTTTAAAAGGAAATTTGGGATTTAATTTTTAAAAAACAAAACAAAAAAAATTTTTTTTTTAAACGCTTTTTTTTAAATTTTTTTTAAAAAAATTTTTTTTTTTTTTTAAATTTTTTTTTTGAAAACCCCGATTTTGCTTAAAATGCTTTTTTAGCAAAACAGCAAAGGGGTTTTATTCGTTTTAACCTAAAACCTAAAAGGGAAAATTTTTAATTTTTTTAAAATATTTTTTAAAACCCCGTTAGCTTAAAATGCTTAAATAAAACCCCAAAAAGCATTTTTTAACTTTTTTTAAGGGAAAAAAAAACCGGAAATTTTTTATTTTTTCGTTTTTTTTTTACAAAAAAATTTTTTTCAACTTTTTTTTTTTTTGCTTTAAAAACTAAAAAAAAAAAATTTTTTTTTTTTTTTAATTTTTTTTAACGAAAATTAAAAAAATTAAAAAGTTATTTAAAAAACCCCGTTTTATTTAATTTTTTTAAGCGAAAACAGCAAAAAAACTTTTTTAAATTTTTTTTTTTTAAAATTTTTTTTTTTGAAAGATTTAAAATTTTTTTTGAAATTTTTTTCAAAAAGACGTTTTACTTTAAGGTTTTTTGCGTAAAAGAAAAAAAAACGGAAATTTTTTTTTTTCGTTTTTTTAAAAAAACCTTTTAATTTTAAAGTTAAAACCCAAAAAAAAATTTTAGCAAAACGATTTTATTTTTAACGCGTTTTAATAAACGCTAAAAAGGGAAAAATAGTTTTAATTTTTTTTTTTTACATTTCCATTAAAAATTTAAAAAAAATTTTGAAAAAGGGTTTTTTAATTTTTTTGCTAAAAAAAACTAAAAAAAAAAAATTTTTTTTTTATTTTTTTTTATTTGGCATTTAAAGATTAAAAATCTTAAAAGTTTTTGAAAAAGGGTTTTGAGCTTTTAACCCTTTTTAAAAAAAAAAAAAACGAAATTTTTTTTTTGTTTTTTTTAATATTGTTTTTAAATTTCCCATCTTTCTTAAAAGTTTTTTTAGCAAAACAGCACTTTTTGGTTTTTTTTTTTTAAAAAAGCAAAAACGAAATTTTATTATTTTTTATTAATATTTTTTAAATTTCAACATCAAAATGTTTAAAATTTATTTTGAAAACAAACCGGGGGGGGAATTTGTTTTAAGCGTAAAAAAGCATAAAACGACGAATTTTATTATTCGTTTTTTTATTTTTTTTTGAAATTTCAACGATCTAAAATCTTGAAAATGTTTTTTCAAAACAGCACTTTTTAGCTTTAATCTGCTTTTAAAAAAGGGAAAAACGCGAAATTTTTATTTTTTTTTTTTAAAAATTGCGTCTATTTGAACGATTTCAAAATCAAAATGCTTGAAAAAGATTATTTTACAAAAAAGCCCTTTTTAGCTTTAATCTGCGTTTTAACGCGTAAAAAAAAGCATAAAACGACGAATTTTTTTATTCGTTTTTTTTTAATATTCTTCTTTTGAACGATTTCAACGATCTAAAATGCTTCAAAATGTTTTTTTAGCAAAACAGCACGGAGTTTTAATCGCGTTTTTCGCTAAAAAAGCATAAAACGACGAAAATTTTTTTTTCGTTTTTTTTTAATTTTCGGCTATTTGAACGTTTCAACGATCAAAATGGGGAAAATGATTATTTTGCAAAAAAGCACGTTTTGAGCTGTTTTGCGTTTTAACGCGTGCAGCAAAAAAAGACGTTTATTTTTCGTTTTTATTAATATTGCGTCTTTTAACGTTTCACGATCAAAAAGCGAAAATGCATTTAGCAAAACAGCCGTTTTTAGCTTTAATCGGCGTTTAAGCGTAAAACACATAAAACGCGAAATTTTTTTTTATTCGTTTTTATTAATATTCGTCTTTTGAACGATTTCGGATCTAAAATGCGAAAAAGATTATTTTACAAAACACACGTTTTTAGCTTTAATCTGCGTTTTAACGCGTAAAACAGCATAAAACGACGAATTTTTTTTTTTTGTTTTAATTGCCCTTTTTTTGAACGTTTCAACGATAAAATGCGAAAAAGCTTATTTTAAAAACAGCCCTTTGACTTTTCTGCGTTTTTTAACCCTAAAACACATAAAACGACGGAATTTTTTTTATTCGTTTTTTTTTTATTGCGTTTTTGAACGTTTCAACGATCTAAAAAGCGAAAATATTATTTTTGCAAAACGCACGTTTGAGCTTTAATTTCTTTTTAACCCAAAAAAGCATAAAACGGAATTTTTTTTACGTTTTTATTATATTCTTCTATTTGCATTTCAACGTCTAAAATGCTTGAAAATCTTATTTTAAAAAACACATTTGAGCTTTAATCCGCGTTTTGCGTAAAAACAAAAACGACGAAAATTTTTTTTATTCGTTTTTTTTTAATATTGCGGGTATTTGAACGTTCCGTCTAAAAAGCGTGATTATTTTTGCAAAAGCCCTTTTTGGAAGCGTTTTTCGCGAAAACTGCAAAAAAGAATTTCGTTTTTTTATTTGCTTCTATTTGAACGATTTCACGATCTGCTTTAAAATGCTTATTTTAGCAAAACAGCCCTTTTGAGCTTTTCTGCGTTTAACGCGTAAAACAACATAAAAAAGAGAAATTTTTTTTATTCGTTTTATTAATATTCGTCTATTTTAACGATTTAACGATCTAAAAAGCGAAAAGATTATTTTTCAAAAAACACGTTTTTAGCTTTAATCGCGTTTAACGCGTAAAAAACATAAAACGACGAATTTCTTATTATTCGTTTTATTAATATGCTTTATTTGAAAGTTTAACGATCAAAAAGCTTGTCTTATTTTTGCAAAACAGCACGTTTGAGCTTTAATCCGGTTTTGCGTAAAAAAGCATAAAACGCGAAATTTTTTATTCGTTTTTTTTTAAATTTTCCCTTTTTAACGATTTCCGTCAAAAAAGCTTGAAAATGATTATTTTTCAAAACAGCACGTTTTTAGCTTTAATCTCGTTTTTAACCCTAAAACAAATAAAGGAAAATTTTTATTTTTCGTTTTTTTTTTAATATTCTTTATTTGAACGATTTCAACGATCTAAAATGCTTTAAAAGCTTTTTTTGCAAAACGCCCTTTTTAGCAATCTCGTTTTTAAAGCGTAAAACCATAAAACGACGAAATTTTTTATTCGTTTTTTTTAAATTTCGTTATTTGAACGAAACAACGATCTAAAAGCGAATAGATTATTTTAGCAAAACGCTTTTTGACTTTTAAACTGCGTTTTTTAACCCTAAAAAACATAAAAACGACGAATTTTTTTTATTCGTTTTTTTTTAATTTTCTTCTATTTGAACGATTTCAACGATCTAAAATGCTTGAAAATGCTTTTTTAGCAAAACAGCCGTTTTTAGCTTTAATCTGCATTTTTAAAGCGTAAAACAACATAAAGAGACAGAAATTTTTTTTATTGTTTTTTTTTATTGCTCTTTGAACGTTTCAACGATCTAAAAAAGCGAAAATGATTATTTTAGCAAAACAGCACGTTTTGAGCTTTAATCTGCGTTTTAACGCGTAAAACACATAAAACGCGTTTTTTTTTTCGTTTTTTATTAATATTCGTCTATTTGAACGTTAACGATCTAAAATGTTGAAAATGATTATTTTTGCAAAACAGCACGTTTTTACTTTTCTGCGTTTAACGCGTAAAACACAAAAACGAATTTTTATTATTCGTTTTTTATTAATATTTCGTCTTTTGAACGATTCAACGATCAAAAAGCGAAAATGCTTATTTTAGCAAAACGCACGTTTGAGCTTTAATCTGCGTTTAACGCGTAAAACTCAAAACGCAACTTTTATGATTCGTTTTTATTAATATTGCGGCTATTTGAACGATTTCAACGATCTAAAATGCTTGAAAATGATTATTTTAGCAAAACAGCACGTTTTGAGCTGAATCTGCGTTTTAACGCGTAGAACAGCTATAAAACGACGAATTTTTATTATTCGTTTTATTAATATTGCGTCTATTTGAACGATTTCAACGATCTAAAATGCTTGAAAATGCTTATTTTAGCAAACAGCACGTTTTGAGCTAACCGTTTTAAGCGTAAAACAGCATAAAAACGACGAAATTTTTATTATTCGTTTTTATTAATATTGCGTCTATTTGAACGATTTCAAGGATCTAAAATGCTTGAAAATGATTATTTAAACAAAACAGCACGTTTTGAGCTTTAATCTGCATTTTAACGCGTAAAACAGCATAAAACGACGAATTTTTATTATTCGTTTTTATTAATATTGCGTCTATTTGAACGATTTCAACGATCTAAAATGCTTGAAAATGCTTATTTTTAGCAAAACAGCACGTTTTGAGCTTTAATCTGCGTTATAACGCGTAAAACAGCATAAAAACGACGAAATTTTATTATTCGTTTTTATTAATATTGCGTCTATTTGAACGATTTCAATGATCTAAAATGCTTGAAAATGATTATTTTAGCAAAACAGCACGTTTTGAGTTTAATCTGCGTTTTAACGCGTAAAACAGCATAAAACGACAAAATTTTTATTATTCGTTTTTTATTCATATTGCGTCTATTTGAACGATTTCAACGATCTAAAATGCTTGAAAATGATTATTTTAGCAAAACAGCACGTTTTGAGCTTTTAATCTGCGTTTTAACGCGAAAACAGCATAAAACGACGAATTTTTATTATTCGTTTTTATTAATATTCTTCTATTTGAACGATTTCAACGATCTAAAATGCTTGAAAATGCTTATTTTAGCAAAACAGCACGTTTTGAGCTTAAATCTGCGTTTTAACGCGTAAAACAGCATAAAAACGACGAAATTTTTATTATTCGTTTTTTTTTTAATATTGCGTCTATTTGAACGATTTCAACGATCTAAAATGCTTGAAAATGATTATTTTAGCAAAACAGCACGTTTTGAGCTTTAATCTGCGTTTTAACGCGTAAAACAGCATAAAACGACGAATTTTTATTATTCGTTTTTATTAATATTGCTTCTATTTGAACGATTTCAACGATCTAAAATGCTTGAAAATGCTTATTTTAGCAAAACGCACGTTTTGAGCTTTAATCTGCGTTTTAACGCGTAAAACAGCATAAAACGACGAAATTTTTATTATTCGTTTTTATTAATATTGCGTTTATTTGAACGATTTCAACGATCTAAAATGCTTGAAAATAATTATTTTAGCAAAACAGCACGTTTTAAGCTTTAATCTGCGTTTTAACGCGTAAAACAGCATAAAACGACGAATTTTTATTAATATTGCCTCTATTTGAACGATTTCAGGATCTAAAATGCTTGAATATGATTATTTTAGCAAAACAGCACGTTTTGAGCTTTAATCTGCGTTTTAACGCGTAAAACACATAAAACGACGAATTTTTTTTTTTTTTTAAAATTTTAAAAAAACTTTTTTAAAAAAAAAAAAGGGGGTTTTTTGCCAAAAAAGGTTTTTTAAAAAAAAAAAAGGTTTTAAAAAAAAATTTTTTTTCCTTTTTTTTTTGGGCCCAAAACGAAAAAATTTTAAAAAAAAAATTTTTTTTTTTTTGGGGGGAAAAAAAAAAAAAAAGTTTTAAAAAATTTTTTTTTTTTTTAAAATTAAAAAACTTTTAAAAAAAATTTTTAAAAAAAAAATTTTTTTTTTTTTGGGGGGGGGGGGGAAAAGGTTTTTTTAAAATTTTTTTAAAAAAACCCTTTTTTTTTGGGGGATTAAAATTTCTTTTCTTTTTTTTAAAAAATTTTTAAAAAAAATTTTTTCCCAAAAAAAAAAATTTTTTTTTTCCCTTTTTTTTTAAAAAATTTTTTTAAAAAATTTTTTTTAAAAAAATTTTTTTTTTTTTGGGGGTTTTTTTTA
>NW_027045681.1:15000-113917 GCF_025399875.1 Dalotia coriaria
GAAACAGCCCAAAACGACGAAATTTTTTTATTCGTTTTTTATTAATATTGGTCTATTTGCACGATTTCAACGATCTAAAGTGCTTGAAAATGTTATTTTAGCAAAACAGCACGTTTTGAGCTTTAATCTGCGTTTTAACGCGTAAAACAAAGCATAAAACGGAAATTTTATTATTCGTTTTTATAATATTGCGCCTTTTGAAGATTTCAACGATCTAAAATGCTTGAATATGATTATTTTAGCAAAACAGCACGTTTTGGCTTTTTAAACTGCGTTTAACGCTAAAACAACAAAAAACGACAATTTTTATTATTCGTTTTTATTTTAAAATTTCTTCTATTTGAACGATTTCCGGGGATCAAAATGCTTGAAAATGCTTATTTTAAGCAAAACAGCACGTTTGAGCTTTAATCTGCGTTTTAACTTGCGCTAAAACACAAAACGACGAATTTTTATTCGTTTTTATTAATATTTTCGTCTATTTGAACGATTTCAACGATCTAAAATGCTTAAAATGATTATTTCAGCAAAAAGCCTTTTTTTGGCTTTTAATCTGCGTTTTAACGCGTAAACACTAAAAGAAAGGAATTTTTTATTATTCGTTTTTATTAATTTGCGTCTATTTGAACAATTTCAGATCTAAAATGCGAAAATGATTATTTTTGTAAAACAGCACGTTTTGAGCTTTAATTTGCGTTTTAACGCGTAAAACAGCATAAAACGACAATTTTTATTATTCGTTTTTTATTAATTTACTCTTTTGAACGATTTCAACGTCTAAAATGCTTGAAAATGCTTATTTTAGCAAAACGCACGTTTTGAGCTTTAATCTGCGTTTTAACGCGTAAAACACATAAAAAAGACGGAATTTTTTATTATTCGTTTTATTAATATTGCGTCTATTTGAACGATTTAAACGATCTAAAATGCTTGAAAATGATTATTTTAGAAAACGCACGTTTTGAGCTTTAATCTCGTTTTAACGCGTAAAAACATAAAAGCGAATTTTATTATTCGTTTTTATTAATATGCTTCTATTTGACGATTTCAACGATCTAAATCTTGAAAATGCTTATTTTAGCAAAACAGCGCATTTGAGCTTTTAATCTGCGTTTTAACGCGTAAACAGCATAAAAACGACGAAATTTTTATTATTCGTTTTCTATTAATATTGCGTCTATTTGAACGATTTCAACGATCTAAAATGCTTAAAAATTATTTTAGCAAAACAGCACGTTTTGAGCTTTAATCTGCGTTTTAACGCGTAAAAGAGCATAAAAACACGAATTTTTATTATTCGTTTTTATTAATATTCTTCTATTTGAACGATTTCAACGATCTAAAATGCTTGAAATGTTATTAGCAAAACAGCACGTTTTGAGCTTAATTGCGTTTTAACGGTAAAAAGCATAAAAACGAGAAATTTATTTTATTTTTTTTATTAATATTCGTCTATTTGAACGATTTCAACGATCTAAAATGCTTTGAAAATGATTATTTTAGCAAAACACGCGTTTTGACTTTTAATCTGCGTTTTAACGCAAAACAACATAAAACGACGAAATTTTTTTCGTTTTTTATTAATATTGCGTCTATTTGAACATTTAACGATTAAAAAGTTTGAAAATGTTATTTTAGCAAAACAGCACGTTTTGAGCTTTAATCTGCTTTTAACCAATAAAACATAAAAACGTTTTTATTATTCGTTTTTATTAATATTGCTTCTATTTGAACGATTTAACGATCTAAAATGCTTGAAAATGTTATTTTAGCAAAAAGCAGCGTTTTTAAGCTTTAATCTGCGTTTAACGCGATAAACCAGCATAAAATCGACTGAAATTTTTATATTTACGTTTTAAGTTAAAATGCTTAAACGATTTCAGATCAAAAGCTTGAAAGATTTATTCTTAGCAAAACAGCATTTTAAGCACTTTAATTTTAATAAACAGCATTAAAACGAATTTTATTATTCATTTTTTTTAATATCTAATGTTGAAGATTTCAACGTCTAAAATGACTTTGAAATTTATTGCTTATAACAAGCACGTTTTAAAGAGTTTAATTCTTCGTTTTAACGTATAATTGCGCATTAAAACGATTTCAATTTTTATAATTTTAATATATATTTTGCATCATTTGAACGTTTTGAACGTTTAAAATGCTTGAAAATGTTAAAGCAAAAAGCGAATTTTCTTTAATCTGTTATTAACGCGTAAAACAGCAAAAATCGACGAAATTTAAAATATTAAATTTTTTTAAAATGCGTCTATTTGAACGATTTCAACGATCTAAAATGCTTGAAAATGATTCAATTTTAGAAAACGCACGTTTTGCTTTTTAATCTGCGTTTTTTAACGTAAAAGCATAAAAGACGAAAATTTTTATTATTCGTTTTTTATTCAATTTGGCTTATTGAACGTTTTAACGACTAAAACTTGAAATGATTATTTTGCAGAAACATATCGTTTTGTTTAATTCGTTTTTAACGAAACATTACAAACGACAAATTTATTATTCGTTTTTTATTAATATTGCGTTTTATTTGAACGATTTCAACGATCTAAAATGCTTGAAAATGCTTATTTTAGCAAAACAGCACGTTTTGAGCTTTAATCTGCGTTTTAACGCGTAAAACAAAACAGAATTTATTATTTTTTTATATTCGTTTTTATTTATGCGATTTATTTGAACGATTTAAAATCTAAAATGCTTGAAAACAGACTGTTTTGAGCTTAAACAGCGTTTTAAGCTTAATCAAACGCTAAAACGCAAAATTACGTTTTTTATTAATATTGCTCTATTTGAACGATTTCAACGATCTAAAATGCTTGAAATATTATTTTAGCAAAACAGCACGTTTTAAGCTTTTAATCTGCGTTTTCGTAAAACAGCAAAAACACGAATTTATTAATATTCTTTTTTAAATTCAACGATCTAAATTTGAATTTAGATTAAAAGTTGAAAAAACTGCTTTTTTTAGAACAGCGTTTTAGCTTTAAACTGCGTTTAAACGCGTAAAAGCATTAATACGAAATTTTTTTTGAACGTTTATTAAAATGCGCAATCTTATTTTGCAAACAGCAAACTAAAATGCTTGAAAATGATTATTTTAAAACAGCACGTTTGACTAACGACGATTTTTAATGCGTTAAACAGATAAAAATGACGAATCTTTTATATCGTTTTATAATATAACTGCTTTGAACGATTTTTCAAGCAAAAAGCTTTTAGCTTTAATTGCTTTTAAAAAGACAGCTAAAACTGCGTTTTAACCTTATTCAGTTATAAGATGATTTTATTACGTTTTTTAATATTTCTAATCTATTGAATGATTTTTACGATCTAAAAATGCTTTGAAAATCTTTATTTTACAAAACGCGTTAGCATTAAAACTGCGTTTTAATTCGTAATACATAAAACACGAAAATTTTAACGATTCGATCTCTATTAATCTTGAAATCTTTTTTAGCAAAATTCACGATCTAAAATGCTTTAATCTGGTTTTAAGCAAAACAGCATAAACGTGAGATTTTAATTGCGTTTTAAGTAAAACAGCATAAAACGATTTAACGATTATTATTCGTTTTTAAATTATTTTAGAAAAAGCATTTTAACTTAATCTGTTTGAAAACACTTAAAAACGCACGTTTTTTTAATCTCGTTTTTAATGCGTTAAACAGCATTTAACGACGTAAATCTTTGAATTTTTATTAATATACTGCTATTTGAGCTTTTCTAGCGATCTTAAGCGTGAAAAGATATTACAAAACAGCAATTTTTGAGCTTTTAATTTAAAGCGTGAAACTACTTTGAACGATTTCAACTTTTATTATTCATTTAAATGATATTTTCTAATGAACGATTTCAAGATCTAAAATTTGAAAATGCAATTTTAAAAACGCACGTTTTTTGAGCTTTATTTTTTTAACGCTTATAAGCATTAAACGACTAAAATGCATTATTATTTTATTAATAGCGCTATTTGAACGATTTCAAGATCTAAACTGCTTAAAATGCTATTTTAGCAAAACAACGGACTTTTAATCTGCGTTTTAGTAAACACATTAAACACGATCTAAATCTTGAATTTATTTTAGCAAACGATTTAGCTTTACTGCGTTTTAAGCGTAAAACAATAAAACGACGAATTTATTTCGATTTTATTAATATTTCTATTTGAACGATTTCAGCGATCTAAAATGCTTGAAAATGCTTATTTTTAGCAAAACAGCACGTTTGAGTTTTAATCTGCGTTATAACGCGTAAAACAGCATAAAACGACGAAATTTTTATTATTCGTTTTTTATTCATATTGCGTCTATTTGAACGATTTCAACGTCTAAAATGCTTGAAAATGATTATTTTAGCAACACAGCCGTTTTGAGTTTAATCTGCGTTTTAACGCGTAAAACAGCATACAAACGACGAATTTTTATTATTCGTTTTTATTAATATTGCCTATTTGAACGATTTCAACGATCTAAAATGCTGAAAATGCTTATTTTGTCAAAACAGCACGTTTGAGCTTTAATCTGCGTTTTAACGCGTAAAACAGCATAAAATACGACGAAATTTTATTATTCGTATTTATTAATATTGCGTCACTGAACGATTTCAGCGATCTAAAATGCTTGAAAATGATTATTTTAGCAAAACAGCACGTTTTGAGCGTTGATCTGCGTTTTAACGCGTAAAACAGCATAAAACGACGAATTTTTATTATTCGTTTTTATTAATATTGCTTCTATTTGAACGATTTCAACGATCTAAAATGCGAATCTATTTTGAAAACAGCGTTTGAGCTTTAATCTGCGTTTTAACGCGTAAAACACATAAAAACGACGAAATTTATTATTCGTTTTATTAATATTGCGTCTATTTGAACGATTTCACGATCTAAAATGCTTGAAAATGATTATTTTAGCAAAACAGCACGTTTGAGCTTTAATCTGCGTTTTAACGCGTAAAACAGCATAAAACGACGAATTTTTATTATTCGTTTTTATTAATATTGCTCTATTTGAACGATTTCAACGATCTAAAATGCTTGAAAATGCTTATTTTAGCAAAACAGCACGTTTGAGCTTTAATCTGCGTTTTAACGCGTAAAACAGCATAAAACGACGAAATTTTATTATTCGTTTTTATTAATATTGCGTCTATTTGAACGATTTCAACGATCTAAAATGCTTGAAAATGATTATTTTAGCAAAACAGCACGTTTTGAGCTTTAATCTGCGTTTTAACGCGTAAAACAGCATAAAACGACGAAATTTTTATTATTCGTTTTTATTAATATTGCGTCTATTTGAACGATTTCAACGAACTAAAATGCTTGAAAATGATTATTTTAGCAAACAGCACGTTTTGAGCAATAATCTGCGTTTTAAGCGTAAAACAGCATAAAACGACGAATTTTCTATTATTCGTTTTTATTAATATTGCTTCTATTTGAACGATTTCAACGATCTAAAATGCTTGAAAATGCTTATTTTAGCAAAACAGCACGTTTTGAGCTTTAATCTGCGTTTTAACGCGTAAAACAGCATAAAACGACGAAATTTTTATTATTCGTTTTTATTAATATTGCGCTATTTGAACGATTTCAACGATCTAAAATGCTTGAAAATGATTATTTTAGCAAACAGCACGTTTTGAGCTTAAATCAGCTTTTAAGCGTAAAACAGCATAAAACGACGAATTTTTTATTATTCGTTTTATTAATATTGCTTCTATTTGAACGATTTCAACGATCTAAAATGCTTGAAAATGCTTATTTTAGCAAAACAGCACGTTTTCGAGCTTTAATCTGCGTTTTAACGCGTAAAACAGCATAAAACGACGAAATTTTTATTATTCGTTTTTATTAATATTGCGTCTATTTAACGATTTCAACGATCTAAAATGCTTGAAAATGATTATTTTAGCAAACAGCACGTTTTGAGCTTTAATCAGCGTTTTAACGCGTAAAACACATAAAACGACGAATTTTTATTATTCGTTTTTATTAATATTGCTTCTATTTGAACGATTTCAACGATCTAAAATGCTTGAAAATGCTTATTTTAGCAAAACAGCACGTTTTGAGCTTTAATCTGCGTTTTAACGCGTAAAACAGCATAAAAACGACGAAATTTTTATTATTCGTTTTTATTAATATTGCGTCTATTTGAACGATTTCAACGATCTAAAATGCTTGAAAATGATTATTTTAGCAAAACAGCACGTTTTGAGCTTCAATCTCGTTTTAACGCGTAAACACATAAAACGACGAATTTTTTATTATTCGTTTTTATTAATATTGCTTCTATTTGAACGATTTAACGATCTAAAATGCTTGAAAATGCTTATTTTAGCAAAACAGCACGTTTTGAGCTTTTAATCTGCGTTTTAACGCTAAAACAGCATAAAAACGACGAATTTTTATTATTCGTTTTTATTAATATTGCGTCTATTTGAACGATTTCAACGATCTAAAATGCTTGAAAATGATTATTTTAGCAAAACAGCACGTTTTGAGCTTTAATCGCGTTTTAACGCGTAAAACAGCATAAAACGACGAAATTTTTATTATTCGTTTTTTATTAATATTGCTTCTATTTGAACGATTTAACGATCTAAAATGCTTGAAAATGCTTATTTTAGCAAAACAGCACGTTTTGAGCTTTAATCTGCGTTTTAACGCGTAAAACAGCATAAAACGACGAAATTTTTATTATTCGTTTTTATTAATATTCGTCTATTTGAACGATTTCAACGATCTAAAATGCTTGAAAATGATTATTTTAGCAAAACAGCACGTTTTGAGCTTTAATCGCGTTTTAACGCGTAAACAGCATAAAACGACGAAATTTTTATTATCGTTTTTATTAATATTGCTTCTATTTGAACGATTTCAACGATCTAAAATGCTTGAAAATGCTTATTTTAGCAAAACGCACGTTTTGAGCTTTAATCTGCGTTTTAACGCATAAAACACATAAAACGACGAATTTTTATTATTCGTTTTTATTAATATTGCGTCTATTTGAACGATTTCAACGATCTAAAATGCTTGAAAATGCTTATTTTAGCAAAACAGCACGTTTTGAGCTTTAATCTGCGTTTTAACGCGTAAAACAGCATAAAAACGACAATTTTTTATTATTCGTTTTTATTAAATTGCTCTATTTGAACGATTTGAACGATCTAAAATGCTTGAAAATGCTTATTTTAGCAAAACAGCACGTTTTGAGCTTTAAATCGCGTTTTAACGCTAAACAGCTTATAAAAACGTAGAAATTTTTATTATTCGTTTTTATTAATATTGCTTCTATTTGAAACGATTTCAACGATCTAAAATGCTTTGAAAATGATTATTTTAGAAAACAGCACGTTTTGAGCTTTTAATTTTTTTAACGCGTAAAACAGCGATAAAACGACAAATTTTTTATTATTTTTATTAATATTAGCTTCTATTTGAACGATTTAACGATCTAAAAATGCTTGAAAATGCTTATTTTAGCAAAACAGATTTTTTGAGCTTTTAATCTGCGTTTTAACGCGTTAAACACTAAAAACGACGAAATTTTTTATTATTCGTTTTTATTAATAATTGCGTCTATTTGAACGTTTCAACGATCTAAAATGCTGAAAGCTATTTTAACAAAACACACGTTTTGAGCTTTAATCTGCGTTTAACGGTAAAACAGCATAAAACACGAATTTTTATTATTCGTTTTTAAAAATTGCTCTATTTGAACGATTTCACGTCTAAAATGCTTGAAAAATGATTTTTATAGCAAACGCACGTTTTGAGTTAATCTGCGTTTTAACGCGTAAAACACATAAAAACAAAATTTTATTATTCGTTTTTATTAATATTTGATTCTAATTGCGATTTCAACGATCTAAAATCTTGAAAATGATTTTTTTTAAGCACGTTTTTATTAATCTGCGTTTTAACGCGTAAAACATTAAACGACGAATTTTATAATGTTTTTTAAAATGCTTCTTTTTTGAACGATTTCAACTCTAAAATGCTTGAAAACATTTTACAAACGCACGTTTTGAGCTTTAATCTGCGTTTTAAAGCGTGAAACAGCATAAAAACTAAAATTTATTATTCGTTTTTTAACAATATTGCGTCTATTTGAGATTTCAATCGATCTTAAACGCGTTTAAAATATTATTTAAAAACAACACGTTTTATTAATCGCGTTTTAATTAAAACACATTAAAACGAAAATTTTGATCTAAAATGCTTTATTAATATTGCTTCATTGAACATTTCAGTTTTAAAGCTTGAAAATCTTATTTTAGCAAAACAGACATAGAACTTTTTTTTCTGCGTTTTAATTAATACAGCATAAAACGCGAAACTTTTATTATTCGTTTATAGCTTAAAATGCTTCTATTTAGCAACGATTTCAAGATCTAAAATGCTTTAATGGTATTAGCAAAAAGCAATTTTTATTATTGTTTTAATTAAAAGCTAATGACGTTATTTCGACTCAAAATGCTTAATTTGATGATTTTACGATCAAAAGCGTTTTGAGCTTTATTTTAACGCGTTTTAGCATAAAAACGAACCTTTATTATTTTAAATTGTTATTGAGTTTCAACGATTAAAAACTTGAAGATTTTTAAACAAAAGCACGTTTTTTTTCAAACGCGTTTTAATAAAACAAATGTTAAATCGTTTCATAAATTTTTTTTAACGATTTTAATAAAATGCTCTAAATGCATTTCAGTCTAAAACAACGTTTTGAACTTTAATCTGCGCTTTTAAGCTTAAACAGCATAAAAACGCGAAATTTTATTATTCGTTTTTTAATATTGCGTCTATTTGAACGATTTCAAATTAAAATGCTGAAAATGATTATTTTAAAAAAGCAGTTTTGACTTTAATCTGCGTTTTAACGCGTAAAACAAAATAAAACGACGAATTTTTATTATTCGTTTTTATTTATAGCTTCTATTTGAAGATTTCAACGATCTAAAATGCTTGAAAATGTTATTTTAAAAAAACCCTTTTTAGCTTTTAACTGCGTTTTAACGCGTAAAAAAGCAAAAAAAGAGAATTTTTATTATTCGTTTTTATTAATATTGCTTCTATTTGAACGATTTCAACGATCTAAAATGCTTGAAAATGCTTATTTTAGCAAAACAGCACGTTTAGCTTTAATCTGCGTTTTAACGCGTAAAACAGCATAAAACGACGAAATTTTTATTATTCGTTTTTTTTTAATATTGCGTCTATTTGAACGATTTCAACGATCTAAAATGCTTGAAAATGATTATTTTAGCAAAACAGCACGTTTTGAGCTTTAATCTGCGTTTTAACGCGTAAAACAGCATAAAACGACGAATTTTTATTATTCGTTTTTATTAATATTGCTTCTATTTGAACGATTTCAACGATCTAAAATGCTTGAAAATGATTATTTTAGCAAAACAGCACGTTTTGAGCTTTAATCTGCGTTTTAACGCGTAAAACAGCATAAAAACGACCAAATTTTTTATTCGTTTTTATTAATATTGCGTCTATTTGAACGATTTCAACGATCTAAAATGCTTGAAAATGATTATTTTAGCAAAACAGCACGTTTTGAGCTTTAATCTGCGTTTTAACGCGTAAAACAGCATAAAACGACGAATTTTATTAACCCCTTTTATTAATATTTCTTTTTATTTTGAACCATTTCAACGATCTAAAAAAGCTTGAAAATGCTTACTTTTTGCAAAAAAAAAATTTTGAGGCTTTAATCTGGTTTTTAAAGAAAAACATAAAAAAGACGAAATTTTTTTTATTGTTTTTTTTTAATATTGCGTCTATGTGAACGATTTCCCAAAGATTTTAAAAAAGCTTTTAAAATGATTATTTTCCGCACGTTTTGAGTTTTTAAACTGCGTTTTTAAAGGAAAAAAGATAAAAAACGACGAATTTTTTTTTCGTTTTTATTAATATTGCGTCTATTTTTAAATTTCAACGATTTAAAAAGCTTGAAAAAGCTTTTTTAAAACAAAACAGCACTTTTTTAGCTTTTTAAACTGCGTTTTTTAAAGCGTAAAAAAAGCATAAAAACGACAAATTTTTTTTTATTCGTTTTTATTAAAAATTGCGTCTATTTAAAAGATTTCAAACATCTAAAAAGCTTGAAAATGATTATTTTAGCAAAAAAAGCACGTTTTTAGCTTTTTAAACTGCGTTTTAACGCGTAAAAAAAAGCATAAAAACGACGAATTTTTTTTTATTCGTTTTTTTTTAATAAGGGCTATTTGGAAAAGGTTTCAACGATTAAAAAAGCCGGAAAAAAGCTTAATTTGCCGCCCTTTTGAGTTTTAATCTTTCGTTTTTAAAGCGTAAAAACAAAAAAAAAACGAGAAATTTTTTTTTTATTCGTTTTTAAATATTTTTCCCATTTGAACGATTTTAACGATCTAAAAGGGCCCTTAAGATTATTTTTTTGCAAAAAAAGTTTTGAGTTTTTAAACTGCGTTTTAACGCGTAAAACAGCATAAAAAAGACGAATTTTTTTTTATTCCCTTTTTATTTAATATTGCCCATTTGGGAAAAGATTTCAAATTTTAAAAAAGCTTGGAAAAAGCTTATTTTAGCAAAACAGCACGTTTTGAGCTTTTTAAACTGCGTTTTAAAAGCGTTCCGCAAAAACCCCCCCCCAAATTTTTAACGTTTTTTTTAATATTGGTCTATTTGAACGATTTCCCCAAAGATCTAAAATGCTTGAAAATGATTATTTTAGCAAAAAAGATGTTTTGAGCTTTTTAAACTGCGTTTTTAAAGCGTAAAACAGCATAAAACGAGAATTTTTTTTTTATTCGTTTTTTTTAATATTGCTTCATTTGAACGGGTTTCAACGATCTAAAAAAGCTTGAAAATGATTATTTTAGCAAAACAGCACGTTTTTAGTTTTTTAATCTGCGTTTTTAAAGCGTAAACAGCATAAAACGACGAATTTTTTTTTATTCTTTTTATTAATATTGTTTTTATTTGAAAAGATTTCAACGATCTAAAATGCTTGAAAATGCTTATTTTAGCAAAACAGCACGCCCCGAGTTTTAATCTGCGTTTTAACGCGTAAAAAAGCATAAAAAAAGACGAATTTTTTATTATTCGTTTTTTTTACTTTCTTTTATTTGAAAAGGGGTTTCCCCAAAGGGTCTAAAATGCCCTTTGAAAAGTTTTTTTTAGCAAAACAGCTCGTTTTGAGTTTTTAAACTGGGGTTTTAACGCGTAAAACAGCATAAAAAAAGACGAAATTTTTTTTATTAGTTTTTTAAAGGCCGTCCCCCTTTAAAAGATTTCCAACGATCTAAAATACTTGAAAATGATTATTTTACAAAACAGCACGTTTTGAGTTTTAAAACTGCGTTTTAACGCGTAAAAAAAGCATAAAAAAAGACGAATTTTTTTTTTATTCCCTTTTTATTAATATTGCTTCTATTTTTAACGATTTCAACGATCTAAAATGTTTTAAAGCTTATTTTAGCAAAAAACCCCACGTTTTGAGCTTTAATCTGCGTTTTTAACGCGTAAAACAGCATAAAAAAGACGAAATTTTTTTTATTCGTTTTTATTAAATTTGGTCTATTTGGAAAAGATTTCCCCAAAGATCTAAAAATGTTTAAAATGATTATTTTAAAAAAAGCACGTTTTGAGCTTTAATCTGCGTTTCAACGCGTAAAAACAGCATAAAAAATGACGAAATTTTTTTTTATTCGTTTTATAAATATTGCGTCTATTTTTAACGATTTCAACGATCTAAAAAAGCTTTAATATGATTATTTTAGCAAAAAAAGCACGTTTTGAGCTGTAATCTGCGTTTCAACGCGTAAAAAAGCATAAAAAAGACGAATTTTTATTATTCGTTTTTATTAATATTTTTTTATTTGAATGATTTCAACGATCTAAAATGCTTGAAAATGCTTTTTTTTTAGCAAAACAGCACGTTTTTAGTTTAATCTGCGTTTTAACGCGTAAAACAGCATAAAAACGACGAAATTTTTATTATTCGTTTTTATTAATATTGCGTCTATTTGAACGATTTCAACGATCTAAAAAAGCCTGAAAAAAGATTTTTAGCAAAAAAGCACGTTTTGAGGTTTTTAAACTGCGTTTTTGCGTAAAACAGCATAAAAAAAGACGAATTTTTATTATTCGTTTTTATTAATATTGCTTCTATTTGAAAAGATTTCAACGATCTAAAAAAGCTTGAAAATGCTTATTTTAGCAAAAAAAGCACGTTTTGAGCTATAATCTGCGTTTTAACGCGTAAAAAAAAAAGTATTGGGGAAAAGACGAAAGTTTTATTATTGGGGTTTTTTTTAATATTGCGTCTTTTTTGAACGGGATTTCAACGATCCAAAATTTCTTGAAAATATTTAAATTTTTGCAAAACAGCACGTTTTGAGCTTTTTAAACTGCGTTTTTAAAGGAAAACAGCATAAAAAAGACGAATTTTTTTTTTATCCGTTTTTATTAATGTTGCTTCCCATTTGAACGATTTCCCAAAGATCTAAAATGCTTGAAAATGCTTATTTTAAAACAAAACAGCACGTTTTTTAGCTTTAATCTGCGTTTTAACGCGTAAAAAAGCATAAAAAAGACGAAATTTTTTATTATTAGTTTTTATTTATTGCGTCTATTTTTAAAAGGGTTTTCAACGATTCAAAAAACTTTGGGAAAAAGATTATTTTAGCAAAAACAGCACGTTTTGGGTTAAATCTGCGTTTTTTAAAGCGTAAAACAGCATAAAAAAGACGAATTTTTTTTTTTATTCGTTTTTATTAATATTGCTTCTATTTGAACGATTTCAACGATCTAAAAAAGCTTTAAAATGTTTTTATTAGCAAAAAAAGCACGTTTTGAGATTTAATCTGCGTTTTTAAAGCGTAAAACAAACATTCCCCACGAAATTTTTTTTTATTCGTTTTTTTAAAAATTGCGTCTATTTGAACGATTTCAACGATCTAAAATGCTTTAATATGATTATTTTAAAACAAAACAGCACGTTTTGAGCTTTAATCTGCGTTTCAACGCGTAAAAAAGCATAAAAAAGACGAATTTTTTTTTATTCGTTTTTTTTTAATATTTTTTTATTTTTAATGATTTAAACGATCTAAAATGCTTGAAAATGTTATTTTAGCAAAACAGCACGTTTTTTAGCTTTAATCTGCGTTTTAACGCGTAAAAAAAGCAATGCACAAAAATTTTTTTTATTCGTTTTTTTTAATATTGCGTCTATTTTTAATTTTTTGAACGATTTCAAAACCCCCAAAAGTTTTAAAAATGATTATTTTTAAACAAAAAAAAGCACGTTTTGAGCTTTAATCTGGGGCCCAAAGCGTAAAAAAGCATAAAAAAGACGAGTTTTATATTATTCGTTTTTATTAATATTGCTTCTATTTGAAACGATTTCAACGATTTTAAAATGCTTTAAAATGCTTATTTTAGCAAAACAGCACGTTTGAGCTTTAATCTGCGTTTTAACCCTAAAACAGCATAAAAAAGACGAAATTTTTTTTATTCGTTTTTTTAATATTGCGTCTATTTGAACGATTTCAACGATCTAAAGTGGTTGAAAATAATTATTTTAAACAAAACAGCACGTTTTGAGTTTAATCGCGTTTTACCGCGTAAAAACCCCATAAAAAAAGACGAATTTTTATTATTCGTTTTTTTTAATATTTTTTTTTGGGAAAGATTTACGATTAAAATTAAAAAATTTAAAAAGTTTTAAAAAAGCTTTTTTTAAAACAAAACAGCACGTTTTGAGTTTTAATCTGCGTTTTAACGCGTAAAACAGCATAAAAAAGACGAAATTTTTACTATTCGTTTTTATTAATATTGCGTCTATTTGAAAAGATTTCCCCAAAGATCTAAAAAAGCTTGAAAATGATTATTTTAGCCAAAAAAGCACGTTTTTAGCCTTTTTAAACTGCGTTTTAACGCGTAAAACAGGGATAAAAAAAGACGAATTTTTTTTTTATTCGTTTTTATTAATATTTTCCCATTTGAAAGATTTCAAAGGGGTCTAAATGCTTTAAAAAGCTTTTTTTTTTAAAACAAAAAAAAGCACGTTTTTAGTTTTAATCTGCGTTTTAACGCGTAAAAAAAGAAAAAAAACGACGAAATTTTTTTTATTCGTTTTTTTTAATATTGCGTCTTTTTTGAAAAGGGGTTTTAAAAGATCTAAAATGCTTTTAAAAAAGATTATTTTAGCAAAACAGCATGTTTTGAGCTTTAAAGGTTTTTAAAGGGAAAACAGATAAAAAAAGACGAATTTTTTTAAAATTTTGTTTTTATTAATTTTTGTTTTCTATTTGAACGATTTCAAGATCTAAAATGCTTGAAAATGATTATTTTAGCAAAAAAAGCACGTTTTTAGCTTTAATCTGCGTTTTAACGGAAAAAAGCATAAAAAAGACGGGAAATTTTTTTTATTCGTTTTTATTTATTGTTTTATTTGAACGATTTCAACGATCTAAAAAAGCTTGAAAATGCTTATTTTAGCAAAACAGCAAGTCTTGAGTTTTTAATCTGCGTTTTAACCCTAAAAGTTATAAAAACGACGAATTTTTATTATTTTGTTTTTATTAATGTTGCTTCTATTTGAACGGGTTTCAACGATCTAAAAAAGCTTGAAAATGTTTTTTTTAGCAAAACAGCACGTTTTGAGTTTTTAAACTGCGTTTTTTTCGCGTAAAAAAGCATAAAAAAGAATTTTTATTATTCGTTTTTATTAATATTGTTTTTATTTGAAAAGATTTAACCCCATCTAAAATGCCGAAAATGATTATTTTTGGGATAACAGCACGTTTTGAGTTTTTAAACTGCGTTTTAACGGAAAAAACAGCATAAAAAAGACGAATTTTTATTATTCGTTTTTTTTAATATTGTTTCCCATTTGAACGGGTTTCAACGATCTAAAATGCTTGGGAAAAAGCTTATTTTAGCAAAACAGCACGTCTTGAGTTTTTAAACTGCGTTTTTTTAAAGCGTAAAAAAAGCATAAAAAAGACGGGAATTTTTTTTTATTCCCTTTTTTTTTAATTTTTATTTCTATTTGAACGATTTCAACGATCTAAAATGCTTGAAAATGCTTTTTTTTAAAACAAAAAAAGCACGTTTTTTAGTTTTAATCTGCGTTTTAACGCGTAAAAACATAAAAAAAAGACGAAATTTTTTATTATTAGTTTTTATTAATATTGGGTCTATTTGAACGATTTCCCAAAGATCTAAAAAACTTGAATATGATTATTTTTGCAAAACAGCACGTTTTTATTTTTAAAACTGCGTTTTAACGCGTAAAAAAGCATAAAAAAACGAATTTTTTTTTATTCGTTTTTTTTAATATTGCTTCTATTTGAACGGGTTTTTAACGATCTAAAATGCTTTTAAAATGCTTATTTTAAACAAAAAACCCCACGTTTTGAGCTTTTTTAAACTGCGTTTTAACGCGTAAACAGCATAAAAAAAGACGAAATTTTTATTATTGTTTTTTTTAATATTGCGTCTATTTGAACGATTTCAACGATCTAAAGTGCTTGAAAATGATTTTTTTAGCAAAACAAAACACGTTTTGAGCTTTTAAACTGCGTTTTAACCCCGAAAAAAGCATTAAAAAAAGACGAAATTTTTATTATTGTTTTATATTATTTTGCGTCTATTTGAACGATTTCAACGATCTAAAAATGTTTTAATATGATTATTTTAGCAAAACAGCACGTTTTTAGTTTTTAAACTGCGTTTCAACGCGTAAAACAGCATAAAACGACGAATTTTTTTTTATTCCCTTTTTTTTAATATTTCTTCTATTTGAATGGGTTTCAACGATCTAAAAAAGCTTGAAAAAAGCATATTTTAGCAAAAAAGCCCTTTTGAGTTTTTAAATTCGCGTTTTTAACGCGAAAAAAGGGGTAAAAAAAAAAGACGAAATTTTTTTTATTCGTTTTTTTTAATATTGCGTCTATTTTTAACGATTTCAACCCCCCTAAAATGCCTGAAAATGATTATTTTAGCAAAACAGCACGTTTTGAGCTTTAATCTGCGTTTTAACGCGTAAAACAGCATAAAAACGACGAATTTTTATTATTCGTTTTTATTATGTTGCTTCTATTTGAACGATTTCAACGATCTAAAATGCTTGAAAATGCTTATTTTAGCAAAACAGCACGTTTTGAGTTTTAATCTGCGTTTTAACGCGTAAAACAGCATAAAACGACGAAATTTTTATTATTAGTTTTTATTAATATTGCGTCTATTTGAACGATTTCAACGATCTAAAATACTTGAAAATGATTATTTTAGCAAAACAGCATGTTTTGAGCTTAAATCTGCGTTTTAACGCGTAAACAGCATAAAACGACGAATTTTTTATTATTCGTTTTATTAATATTCTCTATTTGAATGATTTCAACGATCTAAATGCTTGAAAATGCTTATTTTAGCAAAACAGCACGTTTTGAGCTTTAATCTGCGTTTTAACGCGTAAAACACATAAAAAGAAATTTTATTATTCGTTTTTATTAATATTGCGTCTATTTGAACGATTTCAACGATCTAAAATGCTTGAAAATGATTATTTTAGCAAAACAGCACGTTTTAGTTTAATCTGCGTTTTAACGCGTAAAACAGCATAAAAACGACGAATTTTTATTATTCGTTTTTATTAATATTTCTATTTGAACGATTTCAACGATTAAAATGCTTGAAAATGCTTTATTTTAGCAAAAACAGCACGTTTTGAGTTTAATCTGCGTTTTAAAGCGTAAAACAGCATAAAACGACGAAATTTTTATTATTCGTTTTTATTAATATTGCGTCTATTTGAACGATTTCAACGATCTAAAATGCTTGAAAATGATTATTTTAGCAAAACAGCACGTTTTGAGCTTTTTAAACTGCGTTTTAACGCGTAAAACAGCATAAAAACGACGAATTTTTATTATTCGTTTTTATTAATATTGCTTCTATTTGAACGATTTCAATGATCTAAAATGCTTGAAAATGCTTATTTTTAGCAAAACAGCACGTTTTGAGTTTAATCTGCGTTTTAACGCGTAAAACAGCATAAAACGACGAAATTTTTATTATTCGTTTTTATTAATATTGCGTCTATTTGAACGATTTCAACGATCTAAAATGCTTGAAAATGATTATTTTAGCAAAACAGCACGTTTTGAGCTTTAATCTGCGTTTAACGCGTAAAACAGCATAAAACGACGAATTTTTATTATTCGTTTTTATTAAATTGCTTCTATTTGAACGATTTCAACGATTTAAAATGCTTGAAAATGCTTATTTTAGCAAAACAGCACGTTTTGAGTTTAATCTGCGTTTTAACGCGTAAAACAGCATAAAAACGACGAAATTTTTATTATTCGTTTTTATTAATATTGCGTCTATTTGAACGATTTCAACGATCTAAAATGCTTGAAAATGATTATTTTAGCAAAACAGCACGTTTTGAGCTTTAATCTGCGTTTCAACGCGTAAAACAGCATAAAACGACGAGTTTTATATTATTCGTTTTTATTAATATTGCTTCTATTTGAACGATTTCAACGATCTAAAATGCTTTAAAATGCTTATTTTAGCAAAACAGCACGTTTAGCTTTAATCTGCGTTTTAACGCGTAAAACACATAAAAACGACGAAATTTTTATTATTCGTTTTATTAAATTGCGTCTATTGAACGATTTCAAATCTAAAATGGTTGAAAATAATTATTTTAGCAAAACAGCACGTTTTGAGCTTTAATCTGCGTTTTACCGCGTAAAACCGCATTAAAACGACGAATTTTTATTATTCGTTTTTATATAAATTTCTTCTAATTTGAACGATTTCACGATTAAAATCATTAAAATTAAAATGCTTGAAAATGCTAATTTAGCAAAACAGCACGTTTTGAGCTTTAATCTCGTTTTAACGCGTAAAACAGCATAAAAACGACGAAATTTTAATTCGTTTTTATTAATATTGCGTCTATTTGAACGATTTCAACGATCTAAAATGCTTAAAATGATTATTTTAGCAAAACAGCACGTTTTGAGTTTTAATCTGCGTTTTAACGCGTAAAACAGCATAAAAACGACGAATTTTTATTATTCGTTTTATTAATATTGCGTCTATTTGAACGATTTCAACGATCTAAAATGCTTGAAAATGTTATTTAAGCAAAAAACAGCAGTTTTGAGCTTTTAATCTGCGTTTTAACGCGTAAAACAGCATAAAACGACTGAAATTTTATTATTCGTTTTTATTAATATTGCGTCTATTTGAACGATTTCAACGATCTAAAAATGCTTGAAAAATGATTATTTTAGCAAAACAGCATGTTTTGAGCTTTAATCTGCGTTTTAACGCGTAAAACAGCAAAAATTAAAATGCTTATTTTATTATTCGTTTTTATTAATATTGCTTCTATTTGAACGATTTCAACGATCTAAAATTTTGAAAATGTTATTATTTTAGCAAACAGCACGTTTTGAGCTTTAATCTGCGTTTTAACGGTATAAACAGCATAAAACGACGAATTTTTATTATTCGTTTTTATTAATATTGCTTCTATTTGAACGATTTCAACGATCTTAAATGCTTGAAAATGCTTATTTTAGCAAAACAGCACGTCTTGAAGCTTTAATCTGCGTTTTAACGTAAAACAGCATAAAAACGACGAATTTTTTATTATTCGTTTTTATTAATGCTTGCTTTTTTGAACGATTTCAACGATTCTAAAATGCTTAAAATGCTTAAATTTAGCAAAAACAGCACGTTTGAGCTTTTAATCTGCGTTTTAACGCGTAAAACAGCATAAAACGACGAAATTTTTATTATTGTTTTTATTAATATTGCGTCTATTTGAACGATTTCAACGATCTAAAATACTTGAAAATGATTATTTGGGAAAAAAGCACGTTTTTAGTTTTTTAAACTGCGTTTTTAAAGCGTAAAAAAGCTTTTAAAAAAGACGAAAATTTTTTTTTATTCGTTTTATAATTTTGCGTCTATTTGAACGATTTCAACGATCCCAAAATGCTTGAAATAGATTATTTTTTTTCGCAAAAACACGTTTTTAGTTTTTAAACTGCGTTTCAACGCGTAAAAAAAAAGCATAAAAAAGACGAATTTTTTTATTCGTTTTTTTAATTTTTCTTCTATTTGAATGATTTCAACGATCTAAAATGTTTTTAAAAAAGCATTTTAGCAAAAAAGCACGTTTTTAGTTTTTTTCTGCGTTTTACGCGTAAACAGCATAAAAAAGACGGGAAATTTTTTATTCGTTTTATATTAATATTGCGTCTATTTGAACGATTTCCAAACTTTAAAAACTTAAAATGATTATTTTACAAAACAAACACGTTTTTAGTTTTTAAACTGCGTTTTAACGCGTAAAACAGCATAAAACGACGAATTTTTTTTTTATTTCGTTTTTTTTTAATATTGCTTCTATTTGGGGGAAAGATTTCAACGATCTAAAATGCTTGAAAATGCTTATTTTAGCAAAACCCGCCGTTTTGATTTTTTAAACTGCGTTTTTAACCCTAAAACAACATAAAAACG
Organism: Dalotia coriaria; assembly: GCF_025399875.1. Taxonomy (NCBI): domain Eukaryota; kingdom Metazoa; phylum Arthropoda; class Insecta; order Coleoptera; family Staphylinidae; genus Dalotia; species Dalotia coriaria. Next base: position 34,568 of record NW_027045681.1, read on the forward strand.
ACGAAATTTTTTTTATTCGTTTTTTTTAATAAAAAGGTTTTATTTGAACGATTTCAACGATCTAAAAGCTTGAAAATGATTATTTTAAAACAAAAACGTTTTTAGTTTTTAAACTGCGGGTTTTTAAAGGAAAACAGCATAAAAAAGACGAATTTTTATTATTCGTTTTTTTTAACATTTGTTTTTTAACGATTTCAACGATTTAAAAAGCTTGAAAATGCTTATTTTAGCAAAACCCGCACGTTTTGAAGGTTTTAATCTCGTTTTAACGCGTAAAACAGCATAAAAAAAGACGAAATTTTTTTTATTCGTTTTTTTTATTAATATTGGGGTCTATTTGAACGTTTTAACAATCTAAAATGCTTGAAAAAAGATTTTTTTTTAGCAAAACAGCACGTTTTTAAGGTTTTAATCTGCGTTTCAACGCGTAAAACAGCATAAAAAAGACGGGGTTTTATATTATTCGTTTTTTTTAATATTTCATTTGAACGATTTCAACGATCTAAAAAGCTTTAAAATGCTTATTTTAGCAAAAACAGCACGTTTTGAGCTTTTAATCTGCGTTTTTAAAGCGTAAAACAACATAAAAAAGGGCGAAATTTTTTTTTATTCGTTTTTATTAATATTGCGTCTATTTGAACGATTTCCGATCTAAAGTGGTTGAAAATGATTATTTTTAGCAAAACAGCACGTTTTGAGCTTTAAACTGCGTTTTTAACCCTAAAACCATAAAACGACGAAATTTTTATTATTCGTTTTTATTAATATTGCGTCTTTTGAACGATTTCAACGATCTAAAATGCTTGAATATAATTATTTTAGCAAAACAGGGACGTTTTGAGCTTTTTAAACTGGGGTTTTGCGAAAACAACATAAAAACGACGAATTTTTTTTTTTATTCGTTTTTATTAATATTTCTTCTATTTAAGAAATTTTAACAATCTAAAATGCTTGAAAATGCTTAATTTAAACAAAACAAAACAACGTTTTGGAGGGTTTAATCTGCGTTTTAACGCGGAAAACAGCATAAAAAAAGGCGAAATTTTTTTTATTCGTTTTTATTAATATTGCGTCTTTTAAACGATTTCAACGATCTAAAATGCTTTAAAATGATTATTTTAGCAAAAAAGCCCTTTTTAGTTTTTCCCGCGTTTTAACGCGTAAAACAGCATCAAAACGAATTTTTTATTCCCTTTTTTTAAAATTGCGTCTATTTGGGCGTTTCCAAAAAGATCTTAAAAAACTTTTTAAAATCTTATTTTGCCAGAAGGGTTTTTAGTTTTTAAACTGCGTTTTTAAAGCGAAAACAAAACAAAAAAACGACGAAATTTTTTTTATTCGTTTTTTTAAATTTCGTCTATTTGAACGATTTCAACGATCTAAAATGCCCCCAAAAAGATTATTTTTTTCAAAACAGCACGTTTTTAGGGTTTAATTTTGGGTTTTTAAAGCGTAAAACAGCCCTAAAAACGACGAATTTTTTTTATTTTGTTTTTTTTAATATTGCTTCTATTTGAACGATTTCAACGATCTAAAATGCTTGAAAATGATTATTTTAGCAAAAACCCCGTTTTGAGCTTTAATCTGCGTTTTAACGCGTAAAACAGCATAAAACGACAATTTTTATTATTCGTTTTTATTATATTGTTCTATTTGAACGATTTCAACGATCTAAAATGCTTGAAAATGTTATTTTAGCAAAACAGCACGTTTTGAGCTTTAATCTGCGTTTAACGCGTAAAACAGCATAAGAACGACGACATTTTATTATAGTTTTGTTAATATGCGTCTATTTGAACGATTTCACGATCTAAAATACTTGAAAATGATTATTTAAGCAAAACAGCACGTTTTGAGTTTAATCTGCGTTTTAACCCTAAAACAGCATAAAAACGACGAATTTTTATTATTCGTTTTATTAATATTGCTTCTATTTAAACGATTTCAACGATCTAAAATGCTTGAAAATGCTTATTTTAGCAAAACAGCACGTTTGAGCTTTAATCTGCGTTTTAACGCGTAAAACGAATAAAAAAAAGGGCGAAATTTTTATTATTAGTTTTTATTAATATTGCGTCTATTTGAACGATTTCAACGATCTAAAATACTTGAAAATGATTATTTTAGCAAAACAGCAGTTTTGAGCTTTAATCTGCGTTTTAACGCGTAAAAAAGCATAAAACGACGAATTTTTTATTATTCGTTTTTATTAATATTGCGTCTATTTGAACGATTTCAACGATCTAAAATGCTTGAAAAAAGCTTATTTTAGCAAAACAGCACGTTTTGAGCTTTAATCTGCGTTTAACGCGTAAAAAACATAAAACGACAAATTTTATTATTCGTTTTTATTAATATTGGTCTATTTGAACGATTTCAACGATCTAAAATGCTTGAAAATGATTATTTTATCAAAACAGCACGTTTTGAGCTTTAATCTGCGTTTTAACGCGTAAAAAGCATAAAACGACGAGTTTATATTATTCGTTTTTTTTAATATTGTTTCTATTTGAACGATTTCAAAGATCTAAAAAGCTTTTTAAAAAGCTTATTTTAGCAAAAAAAGCACGTTTTTAGCTTAATCTGCTTTTAACGCGTAAAACAGCAAAAACGACGAAATTTTTTATTCGTTTTTATTAATATTGGGCTATTTGAACGATTTCAACGATCTAAATTGGTTGAAAATGATTATTTTAGCAAAACAGCACGTTTTTAGCTTTTAATCTGCGTTTTAACGCGTAAAACAGCATAAAAAAGACGAAATTTTTTTTATTGTTTTTTAATATTGCGTCTATTTAAACGATTTCACGATCCAAAAAAGCTTGAAAATGATATTTTAGCAAAACAGCACGTTTTGAGCTTTAATCTGCGTTTTAACGCGTAAAACAGCATAAAACGACAAATTTTTTATTATTCGTTTTATTAATATTGCGTCTATTTGAACGGGTTTCAACGATCTAAAATGCTTGAAAATGCTTATTTTAGCAAAACAGCACGTTTTGAGCTTTAATCTGCGTTTTAACGCGGGAAACAGCATAAAAACGACGAAATTTTATTTTTCGTTTTTATTAATTTGCGTCTATTTGAACGATTTCAACGATCTAAAATGCTTGAAAATGATTATTTTATCAAAACAGCACGTTTTTAGCTTTTAATCTGCGTTTTAACGCGTAAAACAGCATAAAACGACGAATTTTTATTATTCGTTTTTTTTAATATTGCTTCTATTTGAACGATTTCAACGATCACAAAATGCTTGAAAATGCTTATTTTAGCAAAACAGCACGTTTGAGCCAATCTGCGTTTTAACGCGTAAAACAACATAAAAACGACGAAATTTTTTATTATTCGTTTTTATTAATATTGCGTCTATTTGAACGATTTCAACGATCTAAAATGCTTGAAAATGATTATTTTAGCAGAACAGCAGGTTTTGAGCTTTAATCTGCGTTTTAACGCGTAAAACAGCATAAAAACGACAAATTTTATTATTCGTTTTTATTAATATTGTTCTATTTGAACGATTTCAACGATCTAAAATGCTTGAAAATGCTTTTTTAGCAAAACAGCACGTTTGAGCTTTAATCTGCGTTTGAACGCGTAAAACAGCATAAAACGACAGAATTTTTATTATTCGTTTTATTAATATTGCGTCTATTTGAACGATTTCAACGATCAAAAAGCTTGAAAAAGATTATTTTAGCAAAAAAGCACATTTTGAGCTTTTAATCTGCGTTTTAACGCGTAAAACAACATAAAAACGACGAAATTTTTATTATTCGTTTTATTAATATTGGTCTATTTGAACGATTTCAACGATCTAAAATGATTGAAAATGATTATTTTAGCAAAACAGCACGTTTGAGCTTTAATTCGCGTTTTAACGCGTAAAACAGCATAAAAAAAAGACGAAATTTTTTTTATTCGTTTTTATTAATTTGCGTCTATTTGAACGATTTCAACGATCTAAAGTGCTTGAAAATGATTATTTTGCAAAACAGCACGTTTTGAGCTTTAATCTGCGTTTTAACGCGTAAAACAGTATAAAACGACGAAATTTTTATTATTCGTTTTTATTAATTTGTCTATTTGAACGATTTCAACGATTTTAAATGTTGAAAATGATTATTTTAGCAAAACAGCACGTTTTGAGTTTTAATCTGCGTTTTAACGCGTAAAACAGCATAAAACGACGAATTTTTTATTATTCGTTTTTATTAATATTGCTTCTATTTGAACGATTTCAACGATCTAAAATGCTTGAAAATGCTTATTTTAGCAAAAACAGCACGTTTTGAGCTTTTAATCTGCGTTTCAACGCGTAAAACAGCATAAAAACGACGAAATTTTATTATTCGTTTTTATTAATATTGCGTCTATTTGAACGATTTCAACGATCTAAAATCTTGAAAATGATTATTTTAGCAAAACAGCACGTTTGAGCTTTAAATCTGCGTTTTAACGGTAAAACAGCATAAAACGACGAATTTTTATTCGTTTTTATTAATATTGTTTCTATTTGAACGATTTCAACGATCTAAAATGCTTGAAAATGCTTATTTTAGCAAAACAGCACGTTTTGAGCTTTTAATCTACGTTTAACGCGTAAAACCGCATAAAACGACAAAAATTTTTATTCCGTTTTTATTAATAATGCGTCTATTTGAACGATTTCAACAATCTAAAATGCTTGAAATGATTACTTATCAAAACAGCACGTTTTGAGCTTTAATCTGCGTTTTAACACGTAAACACATAAAACGACGAATTTTTATTATCCGTTTTTATTAATATTGCTTCTATTTGAACGATTTCAACGATCTAAAATGCTTGAAAATGCTTATTTTAGCAAAACAGCACGTTTTTAATCTGCTTTTAACGCGTAAAACGATAAAAACGACGAAATTTTTTTTTATTCGTTTTTATTAATATTGCGTCTATTTGAACGATTTCAACGATCTAAAATGCTTGAAAATGATTATTTTAGCAGCAAAACAGCGTTTTGAGCTTTAATCTGCGTTTTAACGCGTAAAACAGCAAAAAACGACAAATTTTTATTACTTTGTTTTTATTAATATTGCTTCATTTTGAACGATTTCAACGATCTAAAATGCTTGAAAATGTTTATTTTAGCAAAACCAGCCGTTTTGAGCTTTAATCTGCGTTTTAACGCGTAAAACAGCATAAAAACGACGAAATTTTTATTATTCGTTTTTATTAATATTGCGTCTATTTGAACGATTTCAACGATCTAAAATGCTTGAAAATGATTTTTTAGCAAAACAGCACTTTTGCTTTTCAACGCGTTTAACGCGTAAAACAGCATAAAACGACGAAATTTTTTATTATTCGTTTTTATTACTATTGCGTCTATTTGAACGATTTCAACGATCTAAAATGCTTGAAAATGATTATTTTAGGAAAACAGCACGCTTTTAATCTGCGTTTTAACGCGTAAAACAGCATAAAAAACGACGAATTTTTGCTGCCTCGTTTTTATTAATATTGCGTCTATTTGAACGATTTCAACGATCTAAAAATGCTGAAAATGCTTATTTTAGCAAAACAGCACGTTTTGGAGTTTTAATCTGCGTTTTAACGCGTGTTAGTACAAACACGAAATTTTTATTATTCGTTTTTATTAATATTGCGTCTATTTTGAACGATTTCAACGATCTAAAGTGCTTGAAAAATGATTATTTTAAAGTAAACATGCGCACGCTTGAGCTTAACGCGTGTTTTAACGTAAAAACAGCATAAAACGATTTGTAGATATTCGTTTTTATTAATATTGCGTCTATTTGAACGGATTTCAACGATCTAAAATGCTTGAATATGATTATTTTAGTAAAACAAGTCGTTTTGAGCTTTAATCTGCGTTTAACCTGTAACACAAAAGCATAAAACGACGAATTTTTATTATTCGTTTTTATTAATATTTCTTCTATTTGAACGATTTCAACGATCTAAAAATGCTTGAAAATGCTTATTTTAGCAAAACACCACGTTTTGAGTTTTTAATCTGCGTTTTTGCGTAAAACAACATAAAAAACGACGAAATTTTTATTATTCGTTTTTATTAATATTGCGTCTATTTGAACGATTTCAACGATCTAAAATGTTGAAAATGATTATTTTAGCAAAACAGCACGTTTTGAGCTTTAATCTGCGTTTTAACGCGTAAAAAAGCATAAAAACGACGAATTTTTATTATTCGTTTTTATTAATATTGCGTCTATTTTAACGATTTACGATCTAAATGCTTGAAAAAGCTTATTTTAGCAAAACAGCACGTTTTGAGCTTTAATCTGCGTTATAACGCGTAAAACAGCTAAAAAAGACGAAATTTTATTATTCGTTTTTATTAATATTGCGTCTATTTGAACGATTTCAACGATCTTAAATGCTTGAAAATGTTATTTTAGCAAAACAGCACTTTTGAGCTTTAATCTGCGTTTTAACGCGTAAAACAGCTAAAAACGACGAATTTTTTATTCGTTTTTTATTAATATTGCTTCTATTTGAACGATTTCAACGATCTAAATCTTGAAAATGCTTATTTTTAGCAAAACAGCACGTTTTTAGCTTTAATCTGCGTTTTAACGCGTAAAAAAGCATAAAAACGACGAAATTTTTTATTATTCGTTTTTATTAATATTTTCGTCTATTTGAACGATTTCAACGATCTAAATTACTTGAAAATGATTTTTTACAAAAACAGCACGTTTTGAGTTAAATCTGCGTTTTAACGCTAAAACAAACATAAAACGACGAATTTTTATTATTCCCTTTTTCGAATTTGCTTCTATTTGAAAAAGATTTCAACGATCTAAAATTTGAAAATGTTATTTTAGCAAAACAGCATGTTTTGAGCTTTAATCTACTTTTTAAAGCGTAAAACCGCATAAAAGACGAATTTTTATTATTCGTTTTTATTAATAATGCGTCTTTTGAACGATTTCAACAATCTAAAATGCTTGAAAATGATTATTTAGCAAAAAAAGCAATGTTTTGAGCTTTAATCTGCGTTTTAACGCGTAAAACAGCATTTTAAAACGACGTTTATATTATTCGTTTTTATTAATATTTTTTATTTGAACGATTTCAACGTTCTAAAATGCTTTAAAATGCTTATTTTAGCAAAACAAAAAAAACGTTTTAGCTTTTAATCTGCGTTTTAACGTAAAACAAGCATAAAAACGACGAAATTTTTTATTATCGTTTTTATTTAAATTTGCGTCTTTAACGATTTCAACGATCTAAAATGCGAAAATGATTATTTTAGCAAAAAAAGCACGTTTTGAGTTTAATCCGTTTTAACGCGTAAAACACATACACAAAAATTTTTTATTATTCGTTTTTATATATTGCGTCTATTTGAACGATTTCAACGATCTAAAATGCTTTGAATATTGATTATTTTAGCAAAACAGACGTTTTGAGTTTAAATCTGCGTTTAACGCGTAAACAGCATAAAAAGACAATTTTTATTATCTGTTTTTATTAATATTTCTATTTGAAATGATTTCAACGATCTAAAATGCTTGAAAATGCTTATTTAGCAAAACAGCACATTTTTTTAGCTTTAATCTGCGTTTTTAAAGCGTAAAACAGCATAAAACGACAAATTTTATATTCGTTTTTTAATATTGCGTCTATTTGAACGATTTCAACGATCTAAAATGCTTGAAAAAGATTATTTTAGCAAAACAGCACGTTTTGAGCTTTTAAACTGCGTTTTAACGCGTAAACAGCATAAAACGACGAATTTTTATTATTCGTTTTTATTAATATTGCGTCTATTTGAACGATTTCAACGATCTAAAATGCTTGAAAATAAAAGCTTATTTTAGCAAACAGCAATGTTTGAGCTTTAATCGCGTTTTAACGCGCGTAAAACAGCATAGAAACGACGAAATTTTTGCTATTCGTTTTATTAATATTGCGTCTATTTCAACGATTTTCAACGTACTAAAATGCTTGAAAATGATTGTTCTATCAAAACAGCACGTTTTGAGCTTTAATCTGCGTTTTTAACGCGTAAAACAGCATAAAACGACGAATTTTTTATTATTCGTTTTTATTAATATTGCTTCTATATGAACGATTTCAACGCGATCTAAAAATGCTTGAAAATGCTTATTTTGTTAAAAACAGCACGTTTTGAGCTTTTAATCGCGTTTTAACGCGTAGTAAAAACAGCATAAAAACGACGAAATTTTATTATTCGTTTTTATTAATATTGCGTCTATTTGAACGAGGATTTCAACGATCTAAAAAAATGCTTGAAATGATTATTTTAGCAAAACAGCACGTTTTGAGCTTTAATCTGCGTTTTAACGCGTAAAACAGCATAAAACGGTTTAATTTTTTATTATCTGCTTTATTAATATTGCTTCTATTTGAACGATTTCAACGATCTAAAATGTTTAGTGCTTATTTTAGCAAACAGCACGTTTTGAGTTTTAATCTGCGTTTTAACGCGTAAACAGCATAAAACGACGAAATTTTTATTATTCGTTTTTATTAATAATATTGCGTCTATTTGAACGATTTCAAATCGTACTAAAATGCTTGAAAAATGATTGTCTTATCAAAACAGCACGTTTTGAAAGTTTTAATCTTCGCGTTTTAACGCGCAAAACAAAAGCATAAAACGACGAATCCTTTTATTATTCGTTTTTATTAATATTGTTTCTATTTGAACGATTTCCGCAACGATCTAAAAATGCTTTTGAAAATGCTTATTTTAGCAAACAGCACGTTTTGAGTTTTAATCTGCGTTTTAACGCGTGTCGCAGCACAAAAACGACGAAATCTTTATTATTCGTTTTTTATTAATATTGCGTCTATTTGAACGATTTCAACGATCTAAAATGCTTGAAAAATGTGATTATTATTTTAGCAAAACAGCACGTTTTGAGCTTAATCTGCGTTTTAACGCGTAAAAACAGCATAAAACGACGAATTTTTTATTATTCGTTTTTATTAATATTGCTTCTATTTCCTGAACGATTTCCCAACGATCTAAAATGCTTGAAAAGCTTATTTTAGCAAAACAGCACGTTTTGAGCTTTAACTGCGTTTTAACGCGCGTAAACAGCATAAAACGACGAAATTTTATTATTCGTTTTTATTAATATTGCGTCTATTTGAACGATTTCAACGATCTAAAAATGCTTCTGAAATGATTATTTTAGCAAAACAGCACGTTTTGAGTTTTAATCTGCGTTTTAACGCGTAAAACAGCATAAAAAAACGACGAAATTTTTCATTCGTTTTTATTAATATTGTGCCTATTTGAACGATTTCAACGATCTAAAGTGCTTGAAAATGATTATTTTAGCAAAACAGCACTTCGTTTTGAGCTTTTAATCTGCGTTTTAACGCGTAAAACAGTGCGCATAAAAACGACGAAATTTTTATTATTCGTTTTTATTAATATTGCATCTATTTTGAACGATTTCAACGATCTAAAATGCTTTGAATATGATTATTTTAGCAAAAACAGCACGTTTTGAGTTTTAATCTGCGTTTTAACGCGTAAACAGCCTAAAAAGGACGAATTTTTTATTATCGTTTTTATTAATATTTCTTCTATTTGAAACGATTTCAACGATCTAAAATGCTGGAAAATGTTTATTTTAGCAAAAACAGCACGTTTTGAGTTTTAATCTGCGTTTTAACGCGGTAAAAACAAAGCATAAAAACGACGAAATTTTTATTATTCGTTTTATTAATATTGCGTCTATTTTGAACGATTTCAACGATCTAAAATGCTTGAAATGATTATTTTAGCAGAACAGCAGGTTTTGAGTTTAATCTGCGTTTTAACGCGTAAAACAGCATAAAAACGACAAAATTTTTATTATTCGTTTTTATTAATATTGCTTCTATTTGAACGATTTCAACATCTAAAATGCTTGAAAATGCTTATTTTAGCAAAACAGCACGTTTTGAGCTAACTGCGTTTTAACGCGTAAAACAGCATAAAACGACGAAATTTTTATTATTCGTTTTTATTAATATTGCGTCTATTTGAACGATTTCAACGATCTAAAATGTGCTTGAAATGATTATTTTAAAGCAAAACAGCACATTTTGAGCTTTAATCTGCGTTTTAACGCGTAAAACAGCATAAAAACGACGAATTTTTTTATTATTCGTTTTTATTAATATTGCTTCTCTATTTGAAACGATTTCAACGATCTAAAATGCTTGAAATGCTTTATTTGTGCTAAAACAGCACGTTTTGAGTTTTTAATCTGCGTTTCTTGTAAACAGCATAAAACGACGAAATTTTATTATTCGTTTTTTTTATTAATATTGCGTCTATTTGAAACGATTTCAACGATCTAAAGTGCTTGAAAATGATTATTTTAGCAAAACAGCACGTTTTGAGTTTTAATCTGCGTTTTAACGCGTAAACAGCATAAAAAACGACAAAATTTTTATTATTCGTTTTTATTAATATTGCGTCTATTTTAAACGATTTCAACGATCTAAAATGCTTGAATATGATTATTTTGCTAAAACAGCACGTTTTTGAGCTTTTAATCTGCGTTTCTTTAACGCGTAAAACAGCATAAAAACGTGACGAATTTTTATTATTCGTTTTTATTAATATTTCTTCATTTGAATGATTTCAACGATCTAAAATGCTTGAAAAATGCTTATTTTAGCAAACAGCACATTTGAGCTTTTAATCTGCGTTTTAACGGGCGTAAAATCGGTATAAAAACGACGAAATTTTTATTATTCGTTTTATTAATATTGCGTCTATTTGAACGATTTCAACGATCTAAAATGCTTGAAATGATTATTTTAGCAAAACAGCACGTTTTGAGTTTTAATCTGCGTTTTAACGCGTAAAAACAGCATAAAACGACGAATTTTTTATTATTCGTTTTATTAATATTATGTCTATTTGAACGATTTAACGATCTAAAATGCTTGAAAATGCTTATTTTAGCAAAACAGCACGTTTTGAGCTTTTAATCTGCGTTTTAACGCGTAAAACAGCATAAAACGACGAAATTTTTATTATTCGTTTTTATTACTACAGGTCTATTTCAACGATTTCAACGTACTAAAATGCTTGAAAATGATTGCCCTATCAAAACAGCACGTTTTGAGCTTTAATCTGCGTTTTAACGGGCAGTAAAACAGCATAAAAACGACGAATTTTTTATTATCTGTTTTTATTAATATTGCTTCTATTTCTGGAACGATTTCAATGATCTAAAATGCTTGAAAAATGCTTATTTTAAAGCAAAACAGCACGTTTTGAGCTTTAATCTGCGTTTTAACGCGTAAAACAGCATAAAACGACGAAATTTTTATTATTATTCGTTTTTATTAATATTATGTCTATTTGAACGATTTCAACGATTCAAAAATGCTTTGAAAATGATTATTTTAGCAAACAGCACGTTTTGAAAGCTTTTAATCTGCGTTTTAACGCGCAAAACAGCATAAAAACGACGAATTTTTTATTGCCTGTTTTTATTAATATTGCTTCTATTTGAACGATTTCAACGATCTAAAAATGCTTGAAAATGCTTTTATTTTAGCAAAACAGCACGTTTTGAGCTTTTAATCTGCGTTTTAACGCGTAAAACAGCATAAAAACGACGAAATTTTTATTATTCGTTTTTATTAATATTGCGTCTATTTGAACGTGATTTCAACGGATCTAAAAATGCTTGAAAATGATTATTTTAGCAAAACAGCACGTTTTGAGTTTTAATCTGCGTTTTAACGCGTAAAACAGCATAAAAACGTGACGAAATTTTTATTATCTTCGTTTTTATTAATATTGTGTCTATTTTGAACGATTTCAACGATCTAAAAGTGCTTGAAAATGATTATTTTAGCAAAACAGCACGTTTTGAGCTTTTAATCTGCGTTTTAACGCGTAAAAACAGTATAAAACACGAAATTTTTACTATTCGTTTTTATTAATATTGCATCTATTTGAACGATTTCCCAACGATCTAAAAATGCTTTGAATATGATTATTTTAAAGCAAAACAGCACGTTTGAGTTTTAATCTGCGTTTTAACGCGTAAAAATGTACCTAAAAGGACGAATTTTTATTATTCGTTTTATTAATATTTTCTCTATTTCTGGAACGATTTCAACGATCTAAAATGGTTGAAAATGCTTATTTTAGCAAAAACAGCACGTTTTGAGCTTTAATCTGCGTTTTAACGCGTAAAACAGCATAAAACGACGAAATTTTATTATTCGTTTTATTAATATTATGTCTATTTGAAACGTGATTTCCTCAACGATCTAAAATGCTTGAAAAATGATTTTCATTTTAGCAGAACAGCGGTTTGAGTTTAATCTGCGTTTTAACGCGTAAAACAAAAGCATAAAAACGACAAATTTTTATTATTCGTTTTTATTAATATTGCTTCTATTTGAACGATTTCACCGATCTAAAATGCTTTGAAAATGCTTATTTTAGCAAAACAGCACGTTTTGAGTTTTAATCTGCGTTTTAACGCGTAAAACAGCATAAAAACGACGAAATTTTATTATCTTCGTTTTTGCCAATATTGCGTCTATTTGAACGGGATTTCAACGCGATCTAAAATGCTTGAAAATGATTATTTTAGCAAAACAGCACATTTTGAGCTTTAATCTGCGTTTTAACGCGTAAACAGCATAAAAAACGACGAATTTTTATTATTCGTTTTTATTAATATTGCTTCTATTTGAACGATTTCAACGATCTAAAAATGCTTGAAAATGCTTATTTTAGCAAAACAGCACGTTTTGAGCTTCTTAATCTGCGTTTTACGCGTAAAACAGCATAAAAACGACGAAATTTTTATTATTCGTTTTACACATTAAGGCCTATTTGAACGATTTCAACGATCTAAAATGCTTGAAAACATTATTTTAGAAAAAACAGCACGTTTTGAGTTTTAATCTCGCGTTTCAACGCGTAAAACAGCATAAAAAACGACGAAATTTTTTATTATTCGTAATAATATTGCGTCTATTCGGAACGATTTCAACGATCTAAAGTGCTTGAAAATGATTATTTTAGCAAAACAGCACGTTTTGAGTTTTAATCTGCGTTTTAACGCGTGTTTACAAAACGACGAAATTTTTATTATCTTCGTTTTTTATTAATATTGCGTCTATTTGAACGTGATTTCAACGATCTAAAATACCGCTTGAATATTTTAGCAAACAGCACGTTTTGAGTTTTAATCTGCGTTTTAACGTAAAACAGCCTAAAAAACGACGAATTTTTATTATTCGTTTTTATTAATATTTCTTCTATTTGAAACGATTTCCCAACGATCTAAAATGCTTGAAAATGCTTTTATTTTTTGAAAACAGCACGTTTTTGAGTTTTAATCTGCGTTTTAACGCGTAAAAACAACATAAAAACGACGAAATTTTTATTATTCGTTTTTTATTAATATTGCGTCTATTTGAACGATTTCAACGATTCAAAATGCTTGAAAATGTGATTTATTTTAGCAAAACAGCACGTTTTGAGTTTTAATCTGCGTTTTAACGCGTAAAACTGCATAAAAACGACAAATTTTTATTACTCGTTTTTATTAATATTGCTTCTATTTGAACGATTTCAATGATCTAAAATGCTTGAAAATGCTTATTTTAGCAAAACAGCACGTTTTGAGCTTTAATCTGCGTTTTAACGCGTAAAACAGCATAAAACGACGAAATTTTTATTATTCGTTTTTATTAATATTGCGTCTATTTGAACGATTTCAACGATCTAAAATGCTTGAAAATGATTATTTTAAACAAAACAGCACATTTTGAGTTTTAATCTGCGTTTAACGCGTAAAACAGCATAAAAACGACGAAATTTTTATTATTCGTTTCTTATTAATATTGCGTCTATTTGAACGATTTCAACGATCTAAAATGCTTGAAAATGATTATTTTAGCAAAACAGCACGTTTTGAGTTTTAACTGCGTTTTAACGCGTAAAACAGCATAAAACGACGAAATTTTTATTATTCGTTTTTATTATAATTGCTGTCTATTTGAACGATTTCAACGATCTAAAAGTGCTTGAAAATGATTATTTTAGCAAAACAGCACGTTTTGAGTTTAATCTGCGTTTTAACGCGTAAAACAGTATAAAACGACGAAATTTTTATTATTCGTTTTTATTAATATTGCGTCTATTTGAACGATTTCAACGATCTAAAATGCTTGAATATATTATTTTAGCAAAACAGCACGTTTTGAGTTTTAATCTGCGTTTTAACGCGTAAAACAGCCTAAAACGACGAATTTTTTATTATTTGTTTTTATTAATATTTCTTCTATTTGAACGATTTCAACGATCTAAAATGCTTGAAAATACTTATTTTAGCAAGAAAGCACGTTTTGAGCTTTAATCTGCGTTTTAACGCGTAAAACAAACATAAAAACGACGAAATTTTTTATTATTCGTTTTTTATTAATATTCGTCTATTTGAACCATTTCAACGATCTAAAATGCTTGAAAATGATTATTTTAGCAAAACAGCACGTTTTGAGCTTTTAATCTGCGTTTTAACGCGTAAAACAGCATAAAAACGACGAATTTTTATTATTCGTTTTTATTAATATTGCGTCTATTTGAACGATTTCAACGATCTAAAATGCTTGAAAATGCTTATTTTAGCAAAACACCACGTTTTTAGTTTTAATCTGGGTTTTTTAAAACTAAAACAACATAAAAAAGACGAAATTTTTTTTCGTTTTATTAATATTGCGTCTTTTTTGAAAAGATTTCAACGATCTAAAATGCTTGAAAAAGATTATTTTAGCAAAACAGCACGTTTGAGCTTTAATCTGCGGAACGCGTAAAACAACATAAAAAAGACGAATTTTTATTATTCGTTTTTTTTAATTGCGTCTGGTTGAACGATTTCAACGATCTAAAATGCTTGAAAATGCTTATTTTAAAAAAAGAAGTTTTTAGGAAAACCGTTTTTAAAGCGTAAAAAAGCATAAAAACGAAGGGGAAATTTTTTTTTATTCGTTTTTTAATATTTTTTATTTGAACGGGTTTCCCCGGTTTAAAATTTAAAAAGTTATTTTTGAAAAAGAAGTTTTAATTTAATCCCGCGTTTTAACGCGTAAAAACCCGCATAAAAAAGACGGGAAATTTTTTTTATTTGTTTTTTTTAATTTGCCCTCTATTTGAAAAGATTTCAACGAAACTAAAAATTTCCCGAAAAAGATTATTTTAAACAAAACAGCCCTTTTGAGCTTTTAAAAACCCTTTTAACCGGGAAAACAACATAAAAACAATTTTTTTTTTTATTCGGTTTTTTTTTAATTTGCTTTTATTTGAACGATTTCAACGATCTAAAATGCTTTTTAAAAAGTTTTTTTAAAACAGCAAGTTTTTAAACTTCAATCTGCGTTTTTAAAACCCTAAAAAAAACATAAAAAAAAGACGAAATTTTATTATTCGTTTTTATTAATAATTTCGTTTTTTGAACGATTTCCAACGATCTAAAATTTGAAAAATGATTATTTTAGCAAAAAAGCACGTTTTGAGCTTTAAAACTGCGTTTTAACGCGTAAAACAGCATAAAAAAGACAAAATTTTTATTATTCGTTTTTATTAAAATTGCGCCTTTTTGAACGATTTCAAAAAGATCTAAAATGCTTTTAATATGATTATTTTAAAAAACAGCACGTTTTGAGTTTTTTAAACTGCGTTTTAACGCGTAAAACAACATAAAAAAGACGAATTTTTTTTTTTTCGTTTTTTATTAATATTTCTTCTATTTTTAATATTTCAACGATCTAAAAAAGCTTGAAAATGCTTATTTAAGCAAAACAGCACATTTTGAGTTTTTTAAACTTGCGTTTTAACGCGTAAAAAAAGCATAAAAACGGCGAAATTTTTTTTATTCGTTTTTTTTTAATATTGGGGTCTATTTGAACGGGTTTCCCCCGATCTAAAATGCTTGAAAATGATTATTTTAGCAAAACAGCACGTTTTGACTTTTCGTTTTTAACCCTAAAACGCTTAAAAAAAGACGAATTTTTTTTTATTCCCTTTTTTTTAATATTGCGTCTATTTGAACGATTTCAACGGGTTAAAAATGCTTGAAAAAAGCTTTTTTTTTGGGAAAAAAAGCACGTTTTGAGCTTTTTTTCTGCGTTTTTTTGCGTAAAACAGCATAAAAACGACGAAATTTTATTATTCGTTTTTTTTAATATTGCGTCTATTTCCCAAAAGGGGTTTCCCCGTACTAAAATGCGAAAATGATTGTCTTATCAAAACAGCACGTTTTGAGCTTTTTAAACTCGTTTTTTAAAGCGTAAAAAAAGGGATAAAAAAGACGAATTTTTATTATTCGTTTTTTTTTAATATTGCTTCTATTTGAACGATTTCAACGATTTTAAAATTGCTTGAAAATGCTTATTTTAGCAAAAAAGCACGTTTTGAGCAACCCGCGTTTTTAAAGCGTAAACAACATAAAAAAAGACGAAATTTAAATTTTTCGTTTTTTTTTAATTTGCGTCTATTTGAACGATTTCAACGATCTAAAAAAGCTTGAAAATGATTATTTTAGCAAAACAAAACACGTTTTGAGTTTTTAAACTGCGTTTTTTAACCCCGTAAAAAAAGCATTTAAAAAGGCAATTTTTATTATTCGTTTTTTATTAATATTTTGTCTATTTTTAACGGGTTTCCCCAAAGATCTAAAATGCTTGAAAAAAGTTATTTTAGCAAAACAAAGTTTTGAGTTTTTAAACTGCGTTTTTAAAGCGTAAAACAGCCCAAAAAAGGCAAAAATTTTTTTTATTCGTTTTTTTTTAATATTGCGTCTATTTGAACATTTCAACGATCCAAAATGCTTGAATATGATTATTTTAGTAAAAAAGCACGTTTTTTAGGGTTTAATCTGCGTTTTAACCCGAAAACATAAAAACGACGAATTTTTATTATTCGTTTTTTTTTAATATTTCTTCATTTGAACGGGTTTCAACGATCTAAAAAAGCTTGAAAAAAGCTTATTTTGGGAAAAAAAAACGTTTTGAGCTTTTTAAACTGCGTTTTAACGGGGTAAAAAAACATTTAAAAAAGACGAAATTTTTTTATTATTCGTTTTTTTAAAAATTGCCCTCTATTTGAACGATTTTTAACGATCTAAAATGCTTGAAAATGATTATTTTAGCAAAACAGCACGTTTTGAGCTTTAATCTGCGTTTTAACGCGTAAAACAGCATAAAACGACGAATTTTTTTTTATTGTTTTTTTTTAAAATTGCGTCTATTTGAACGATTTCAACGATCTTTAAAAAGCTTGAAAATGCTTATTTTAAAAAAAACAGCACGTTTTGAGTTTTTAAACCCGCTTTTAACGCGTAAAAAAATAAAAACGACGAAATTTTTTAATTTTTGTTTTTTTTTAATATTTTCGTCCCATTTGAACGGGTTTCAACGATCTAAAATGCTTGAAAAAAGCTTATTTTAGCAAAACAGCACGTTTTTGAGGGTTTTTAAACTGCGTTTTAACGCGTAAAAAAGCCCTAAAAACGACGAAATTTAAATTTTTCGTTTTTTTTAATATTGCGTCTATTTGAAAAAAGGAATTTCCAAGGGATCTAAAAAAACTTTTAAAATGATTATTTTTTGCAAAAAAGCCCTTTTTTAAGGGTTAAATCTGCGTTTTAACGCGTAAAAAAGCATAAAAAAGACGGGGAAATTTTTTTTTTTTTTATTAATATTGCTTCTATTTGAACGGGTTTCAACGATCTAAAATGCTTGAAAATGCTTTTTTTTTAGCAAAAAAAGCACGTTTTTAGTTTAAAAACCGCGTTTTAACGCGTAAAACCCTAAAAAACGACGAAATTTTTTTTATTCGTTTTTTTTAATAATGCGTCTATTTGAACGGTTTTAACGATCTAAAAAAGCTTTTAAAAAAGCTTATTTTTAAAACAAAACAAAACACGTTTTTAGCTTTAATCTGCGTTTTAACGCGTAAAACAAAAAATAAAAAAGACCGGAAAATTTTTTATTATTCCCCTTTTTTTTTAATATTGCGTCTTTTGAACGGGTTTCAAAAGGGTCTAAAATGCCTTTTAAAATGAATTTTAGCAAAACGGCCCTTTTGAGCTTTAATCTTCGTTTTAACGCGTAAAAAAGCATAAAAACGGGAAATTTTTTTTATTCCGTTTTTATTAATATTGCGTCTTTTGAACGATTTCAACGATCTAAAAAGTTTAAAATAATTATTTTAGCAAAAAAGCAATTTTATTTTAATCTGCGTTTTAACGCGTTAAAAAAGCATAAAACGACGGGAAAATTTTAAATTTTTCGCTTCTTTTTTAATATTGCGTTATTTGGGGCGGTTTCCCCGATCTAAAAAAGCTTGAAAATTTATTATTTTAGCAAAAAAAAAGGTTTTTAGCTTTTAAACTGCGTTTTTAACGCGTAAAACAGGGATAAAAAAAAGAAATTTTTTTTATTCCCTTTTTTTTTAATTGGGCTATTTGAACGATTTCAACGATCTAAAGGTTTTAAAAAGATTATTTTGAAAACAGGGAACGTTTTTAATTTTAATCTGCGTTTTAACGGGGGAAAACAGTATAAAACGACGAAATTTTATTATTCGTTTTTTTTTAATAATTTCGTCTATTTTTAACATTTTAACGATCTAAAATGTTTTAAAAATAATTTTTTTAAACAAAACAGCACGTTTTTAGTTTTTAAACTGCCCTTTTAACGCCGGGAAAACAACCCTTAAAAAAACGACGAATTTTTTATTATTTGTTTTTATTAATTTTTCTTCTATTTTTAACGATTTCAACGATCTAAAATGCTTGAAAATACTTATTTTAGCAAAAGCACGTTTGAGTTTTTAAACTGCGTTTTAACGCGTAAAACAACATAAAAAAGACGAAATTTTATTATTCGTTTTTTTTAATATTGCGTCTATTGAACGTTCAACGATCTAAAATGCTTGAATATGATTATTTTAGTAAAAAAGCACGTTTTGAGCTTTAATCTGCGTTTTAACCCGTAACACAGCATAAAACGACGAATTTTTTTAAATTTGTTTTATTAATATTTCTTCTATTTGAACGATTTCAACGATCTAAAAAGCTTGAAAATGCTATTTTAAAAACACGTTTTGAAGCTTTAATCTCGTTTAACACGTAAAAACAACATAAAAAAGCAAATTTTATTATTCGTTTTTATTAATATTTCGTCTTTGAACGGTTCAACGATCTAAAATGCTTTGAAAATGATTATTTTAGCAAAACAGCACGTTTTGAGCTTTTAATCTGCGTTTTAACGCGTAAAACAGCAAAAACGACGATTTTTTTATTATTCGTTTTTATTAATCGTCTAGTTAAACGATTTCAACGATCTAAAATTAAATCTTATTTTAGCAAACGACGTTTGAGCTTTTAATCTGCGTTTAAGCGTAAACACATAAAACGACGTTTTATTTTTTTTTATTAATATGCATATTTGAACGAAATTTTATTATTCTAAATTAAAATGCTTATTTTACAACCACGTTAAGCTTAAAATGATTATTTTAGCAAAACAGCACGTTTGAACTTTTAATATCGTTTTTACGCGTAAAACACTATTAAAAATCCAATTGATTATTCGTTTTAATATTATTGTCTATTTGAACGATTTCAACTTAAAATGCGTTTTAATAATAGCTTTAGAAAACAGAGTTTTACTTTAATCTGCGTTTTTACGTAAATAGCATAAAAACGACGAATTTTTAATATTCGTTTAAATTAATATTTTGCTATTTGAACGTTTTAACGATCTAAAATCTGCTTTAAGTAATTTAGCAAAAACACGAATTTTTATATTTATTTTTAACGCTAAAAAACATTAAAAGCTAAATTTTATTATTCGTTTTTATTAATATTCGTCTATTTGAACGTTTAACTGCTTAAAGTAAAACAATATACACAAAATTTATTATCGTTTTACAATATTGCGTTTTAGCAAATCGAATAAAATCGAGATTTTTTAGAAATCGTTTTATTAATATTATCTGCGTTTAACGTTAAAATCATAAAACTTAAAATTTTTATTGTTTTTATAAAAACCTTTTTGAGCTTTAATCGATTTTAACGCGTAAAAGCTATTTAAAAAACGCAAGACTTTATTTGTTTTAACGCGTAAAATGCTCTATTTGAACGATTTTAGATCTAACGTTTGAATAATATTATTTAGCAAAACGATTCAACGTTTGAGCTTTAAATGCGTTTTAAGCGTAAAACAGCATAAAACGACGAATTTTTTTATCGTTTTTATGTAAAAGCAAACGTGAATTTTATTCTTTTATTAAAATTGCGATTTGAATTTAGCTAAAATGCGTTTTGACTTTTCAATCTGTTAGCCGTAAAACAGCTATAAAACGACGATTTTGTATATTCGTTTTTATTAATATTGATTTATATTGAACATTTCAACGTCAAATGCTTAAAATATCTTAATGCAAAACAGCATCGTTTTGAAGCTTTATCGTTTTAACGCGTAAAACGCTATAAAACGCAAATTTTATACCGTTTTTATTATATGCGTTTTTGAAATGTTCATGACGATTCAAGTCTAAAATGCTTGAAAATGCTTATTTTAGCAAAACAGCACGTTTTGAGCTTTAATCTGCGTTTTAACGCGTAAAACAGCATAAAAACGACAAAATTTTATTATTCGTTTTTATTAATATTGCGTCTATTTGAACGATTTCAACGATCTAAAATGCTTGAAAATGATTATTTTAGCAAAACAGCACGTTTTGAGCTTTAACTGCGTTTAACGCTAAAACAGCATAAAAAGGAAATTTTTTATTTTTTCGTTTTTTTAAGATTTTCAATTTAAACGATTTCAAAATCTTATTCTTGAAAATCAGCATTTTGAGCTTAAATCGCGTTTTAACCTAATAACGCGTAAAACGCAAAAGTTTATTAAATTCGTTTTTTTAAATTTTTTTAACGATTTAGATCTAAACGCTTAAGATCTAAAATTTCTAAAATGCTTTTGAGTTAAACAGCGTTTTAAGCTAATGCATTATAAACGCTAAAACGATTTAAAATTTTTTATTATTCTTTTTTTAATTTCACATTAAAAGCTTAAATCTAAATTTGAAAACACACGTTTTTAGCTAAAACGCGTTTTAGCTTTAATATCTTTAAACCGACAAGATTAAAATCGTTTTTTATTAATTTGTTATTTGAAACATTTCAACTTAAAAGTTAAACGATTAAAATGTGAAAAAGCATTTTAGCAAAACACCCGTTTTAGGTTTAATCGCTTTAAAAACAAAACGAGAATTTTTTATTTTTTTATTAATTTCGTCTATTTGAACGATTTCAACGATTAAAATGCTTGAAAATGATTTTTTAGCAAAAACAGCACGTTTTGACTTTAATCTGCGTTTTAACGCGTAAAAAGCATAAAAACGACAATTTTTATTATTCGTTTTTTATTAATATTGCGTCTATTTGAACGATTTCAACGATCTAAAATGCTTAAAAGCTTATTTTAGCAAAACAGCACGTTTTGAGCTTTAATCTGCGTTTTAACGCGTAAAACAGCATAAAACGACGAAATTTTTTTATTCGTTTTTATTAATTTGCGTCTATTTGAACGATTTCAACGATCTAAAATCTTGAAAATGTTATTTTAGCAAAACAGCACGTTTTAGCTTTAATCTGCGTTTTAACGCGTAAAACAGCAAAAAACGAATTTTTTGTTTTTTTATTATTTGAACATTTCAACGACAAAATCTTAAAATTTATTTTGCAAAAAGAGTTTTAGTAAATCTGCGTTTTAACGCTTAAACGCTAAAAACGAATTTTAATATTCTTTATAAATTTTTTTGAACGTTTAATTATTAAAATGCTTAATGCTTATTTTACAAAACATCTAAAATGCTTTTAAATGCTTTTAATGAAAACAGCAAAACGAGAATTTTTTGGTTTTTAGTAAAACAGCATAAAAACGATTGAAATTTTTATTATTTTTTAAATATTATTTTAATACAACGTTTGAAGTTTAATATGCTTTAAAGTAAAATTTGATAAAAAACGAAGTTTATTTATTATTCGTTTTTAGCTAAATTGCGTCATTTAACGATTTAATTTATTTAAATTTGTTTTAGAAAACAGACGTTTTGAATTTAATCAAATGCTTTAACGCGTAAACAGCATAAAAAGCAGTTCTTATTATTCGTTTTTAATTAATTTGCTATTTTTGAACGATCAACGATCTAAAATGCTAATGTTTTAACGCAGTAAAAACAGCACGTTTTTATGCTTTAATATGCGTTTACGCGTAAATCAACGATAAAACGACGAAATTTTATTTATTCGTTTTATATTATATTGCGTCTATTTGAACGATTTCAACGATCTAAAATGCTTGAAAATGATTTACTTTTAGCAAAACAGCACTTTTGATGCTTTAAATCTGCGTTTTAACGCGTAAAACAGCTTTAAAACGACGAATTTTATTATTCGTTTTATTAATATTGCTTTTATTTGAACGATTTCAACGATCTAAAAGCTTGAAAATGCTTATTTTAGCAAAACAGCACGTTTTGAGCTTTTAATCTGCGTTTTAACGCGTAAAACAGCATAACAACGACGAAATTTTTATTATTCGTTTTTATTAATATTGCGTCTATTTGAACGATTTCAACGATCTAAAATGCTTGAAAATGATTATTTTACAAAACAGTACGTTTTGCGTTTAATCTGCGTTTTAACGCGTAAAAAGCATAAAACGACGAATTTTTATTATTCGTTTTTTATTTATTGCGTTTCATTCTGAACGATTTACAGCGATCAAAGCTTGAAAATGTTTTGATTTAGCAAAACGCACGTTTGAGCTTTTTCTGCGTTTTAACGCGTAAAACAGCATAAAATCTACGAAATTTTATTATTCGTTTATTATTAATATTGCGTCTATTTGAACGATTTTCAACGATCTAAAATGCTTGAAAATGATTATTTTAGCAAAACACACGTTTTGAGTTTTAATCTGCGTTGTAACGTAAAACGCATATAAAACGACTAAATTTTTATTATTCGTTTTTAAAATATTGCGTCTATTTGAACGATTTCAACGATCTAAAATGCTTGAAAATGATTATTTTAGCAAAACAGCACGTTTTGAGTTTAATCTGCGTTTTAACGCGTAAAACAGCATAAAACGAAGAAATTTTTATTATTCGTTTTTATTAATATTCGTTCTATTTGAACAATTCAACGATCTAAAATGCTTTGAAAATGATTATTTTTAAAATCTGTCATTTTGAGCTTTAATCGCGTTTTAACGCGTAAAACAGCATAAAAAACGACGATTTTATTTCGTTTTTAATTAAATTGCTTCTATTTAACGATTTCAAGATCTAAAATGCTTGAAAATGCTAATTTAGCAAAAACAGCACTGTTTTGATTTTAATCTTCGTTTTAACGCTAAAACAGTATAAAACGACGAATTTTAGTTTATTTTTTATTAATATTGCTTCTATTTGAACGATTTCAACGATCTAAAATGCTTGAAAATGCTTATTTTAGCAAAACAGCACGTTTTGAGCTTTTAGTCTGCGTTTTAACGCAAAACACATAAAAACGCGAATTTTTATTATTCGTTTTTATTAATATTGCTTCTTTTGAACGATTTCAACGATCTAAAATGCTTGAAAATGCTTATTTTAGCAAAACAGCACGTTTTAAGCTTTAATCTGCGTTTTAACGCGTAAAACAGCATAACAACGACGAAATTTTTATTATTCGTTTTTATTAATATGCGTCTATTTGAACGATTTCAACGATCTAAAATGCTTGAAAATGATTATTTTTAGCAAAACAGTACGCTTTGAGCTTTAATCTGCGTTTTAACGCGTAAAACAGCATAAAAACGACGAATTTTTTATTATTCGTTTTTATTAATATTGCTTCTATTTGAACGATTTCAGCGATCAAAAATGCTTGAAAATGCTTATTTAGCAAAACAGCACGTTTTGAGATTTTTCTGCGTTTTAACGCGTAAAAACAGCATAAAACTACGAATTTTTATTATTCGTTTTTATTAATATTGCGTCTATTTGAACGTTTCAACGATCTAAAATGCTTGAAAATGATTATTTTAGCAAAACAGCACGTTTTGAGCTTTAATCTGCGTTGTAACGCGTAAAACAGCATAAAACGACGAATTTTTATTATTAGTTTTTATTAATATTGCTTCTATTTGAACGATTTCAACGATCTAAAATGCGAAAATGCTTATTTAGCAAAACAGCACGTTTTGAGCTTTAATCTGCGTTTTAACGCGTAAAACAGCATAAAACGACAAAATTTTTATTATTGTTTTTATTATATTGCGTCTATTTGAACGATTTCAACGATCTAAAATGCTTGAAAATGATTATTTTAGCAAAACAGCACGTTTTGAGCTTTAATCTTCGTTTTAACGCGTAAAACAGCATAAAACGACGAATTTTTATTATCGTTTTTATTAATATGCTTCTATTTGAACGATTTCAACGATCTAAAATGCTTGAAAATGATTATTTTAGCAAAACAGCACGTTTTGAGCTTAATCTGCGTTTTAACGCGTAAAACAGCATAAAACGACGAAATTTTTATTATTCGTTTTTATTAATATTGCGTCAATTCGAACGATTTCAACGATCTATAATTCTGAAAATGATTATTTTAGCAAAACAGCACGTTTTGAGCTTTAATCTGCGTTTTAACGCAAAACAGCATAAAACGACGAATTTTTATTATTCGTTTTATTAATATTGCTTCTATTTGAACGATTTCAACGATCTAAAATGCTTGAAAATGCTTATTTTAGCAAAACAGCACGTTTTAAGCTTTAATCTGCGTTTTAACGCGAAAACAGCATAAAACGACGAATTTTTATTATTCGTTTTTATTAATATTGCTTCTATTTGAACGATTTCAACGATCTAAAATGCTGAAAATGCTTATTTTAGCAAAACGCACGTTTTAAGCTTTAATCTGCGTTTTAACGCGTAAAACAGCATAAAACGCAGAATTTTTATTATTCGTTTTTATTAATATTGTCTATTTGAACGATTTCAACGATCTAAAATGCTTGAAAATGTTATTTTAGCAAAACAGCACGTTTTGAGCTTTAATCTGCGTTTTAACGCGTAAACAGCATAAAACGACGAATTTTTATTATCGTTTTATTAATATTGCTTCTATTTGAACGATTTCAACGATAAAATGCTTGAAAATGATTATTTTAGCAAAACAGCACGTTTGAGCTTTAATCTGCGTTTTAACGCGTAAAACAGCATAAAACGACGAATTTTATTATTGTTTTTATTAATATTGCGTCATTTGAACGATTTCAACGATCTAAAATGCTTGAAAATGTTATTTAGCAAAACAGCACGTTTGAGCTTTAATCTGCGTTTTAACGCTAAAACAGCATAAAACGACGAATTTTTATTATTCGTTTTATTAATATTGCTCTATTTGAACGATTTCAACGATCTAAAATGCTTGAAAATGCTTATTTTAGCAAAACGACGTTTAGCTTTAATCTGCGTTTAACGCGTAAAACAGCATAAAACGACGAATTTTTATTATTGTTTTATTAATATTGTTCTATTTGAACGATTTCAACGATCTAAAATGCTTGAAAATGCTATTTTAGCAAAACGAGGAGCTTTAATCTGCGTTTAACGCGTAAAATAGCATAAAAACGACGAATTTTTATTATTCGTTTTTATTAATGTTGCTTCTATTTGAACGATTTCAACCATCGAAGTAGCGAAAATGCTTATTTTAGCAAAACAGCACGTTTTTGAACACCGTCACGGTTTAGCGTAAAACAACATAAAAACAACGAAATTTTTATTATTCGTTTTTATTATTGCGTCTATTTGAACGATTTCAACGTCAAATGGCAGAAAATGAGTTATTTTAGCAAAACAGCGTTTTGGAAAAATCTCTGCGTTTTAACGCGTAAAACAGCATAAAACGACGAATTTTTTGTTATTCGTTTTTATTAGTATTGCTTCTATTTGAACGATTTTAACGATCTAAATGCTGGAAAATGCTTATTTTAGCAAACGGCACATTTTGAGCTTTAATCTGCGCGTTTTAACTGAAACAGCATAAAACGACGAGTATTTTATTATTCGTTTTTATTAATATTGCGTCTATTTAACGATTTCAAAAGATCTAAAATGCTTGAAATGGTTGTTTAGCAAACAGCGCGTTTTGAGCTTTAATCTGCGTTTTAACGCGTAAAACATAAAAACGACGAATTTTTATTGTGTTTTATTAATATTTATTTCTATTTGAACATTTCAACGATCTAAATGCTTGAAAATGCTTATTTTAGCAAAACGCTTTGAGCTTTAATCTGCGTTTTAACGCGTAAAACAGCATAAAACGACAGATTTTTATTATTCGTTTTGGTAAATATTATTCTTCTATTTGAACGTTTTAAAAGATCTAAAATGGCGGTAGTTATTTTAGCAAAACAGCACGTTTTGAGCCAATCTGCGTTTTAACGCGTAAAACAGCTAAAACGGCAGAATTTTTTATTATTCGTTTTTTTTATTAATATTATTATTACCATTTGAACGATTTCAACGATCTAAAATGCTTGAAAATGATTATTTTTAGCAAAACAGCACGTTTTGAGCTTTAATCTGCGTTTAACGCGGCGAAAAAGCGGCGTTTTTATTATTTGTTTTTATTATTATTGCTTCTATTTGGAACGTTTCGGCGTAAATGGCAGAAATGTATTTTAGCAAAACAGCACGTTTTGAGCTTTAATCTGCGTTTTAACGTAAAACAATAAAACAACGAAATTTTATTATTCGTTTTTATTAATATTGCGTCTATTTGAACGATTTTAGCGCGATCTATAATGCTTGAAAATGATTATTTTAGCAAAACAGCACGTTTTGACTTTTAATCTGCGTTTTAACGTAAAACAGCATAAAACGACGAATTTTTTATTATTCGTTTTTTATTATGTAGCTTCTATTTGAACGATTTTAACGATCTAAAATGCTGGAAAAATGCTTGTACGCGTAAAACAGCACGTTTGGGCGCAATCTGCGTTTTAACGTGAAACAGCGCCGAAAACGACGATATTATTTTTATTGTGAACAGTAATATTGCGTCTATTTGAACGATTTCAAGATCTAAAATGCTTGAAAATGATTATTTTAGCAAAACGGCGTTTTGGAAAACGTCTGCGTTTTAACGCGTAAAACAGCATAAAACGACGAATTTTTATTCGTTTTTATTAATATTGCTTCTATTTGAACGATTTCAACGATCTAAAATGCTTGAAAATGCTTATTTTAGCAAAACAGCACGATTTTGAGCTTTAATCGCGGGCGCAGCGCGTAAAAACAACATAAAACGACGAGATTTTTGTCGTTTTTATTAATATTGCTTCTATTTGAACGATTTCAAGATCAAAAATGCTTGAAAATGATGATTTTGCAAAACAGCACGTTTTTGAGCTTTAATCTGCGTTTTTAACGCGTAAAACAAGCATAAAACGACTTGAATTTTTATTATTCGTTTTGCTTAATATTCTGCTCCTATTTGAACGATTTCAAAAGATAAATGCTTGAAAATGCTTATTTTTAGCAAAACAGCACGTTTTAAGCTTTGTCCTGCGCGTTTTAACGGCAACATAAAACGACAAAGTTTTTATTTATTGTTTTTAGTAATGTGCGTCTATTTGAACGATTTCAAGATCTAAGTAGCGAAATGATTTTAGCAAAACAGCACGTTTGAGCTTTAATCTGCGTTTAACGCGTAAAACAGCATAAAACAACGAATTTTTGATATTCGTTTTTTTATTAATATTGCTTCTATTTGAACGATTTTAAAGATCTAAAATGCTTGAAAATGCTTATTTATAAAACAACACGTTTAAGCTTTTAATCTGCGTTTGGTAAAACAACATAAAAACGACGAATTTTTATTATTTGTTTTATTAATATTGCTTCTATTTGAACAATTTTCAAAGATCTAAAATGCTTGAAAATGCTTATTTTAGCAAAACAGCACGTTTTAAAGCTTTAAATAAGTTTTAACGCGTAAAACAGCATAAAACGACGAATTTTTGTGTATTTGTTTTTTATTAATATTGCTTCTGTTTGAACGATTTCAAAGATCTAAAATGCGCGAAAATGCTTATTTAGCAAAACACCCAGCAGCACGTTTTGAGCTTAATCTGCGTTTAAACGCGTGGCATAAAACGACAAATTTTTTATTATTCGTTTTATTAATATTACGTCTATTTGAACGATTTCAAAGATACAAAATGCTTGAAAATGATGATTTGTAATAAAAACCTTTTTGGTGCAGGCTAATCTGCGTTTAACGCGTAAAACAGCATAAAACGACAGATTTTTTATTATTCGTTTTTTATTAATATTGCTTCTATTTGAACGATTTCAAAGATCTAAAATGCTTGAAAATGCTTATTTTAGCAAAACAGCACGTTTTAAGCAATCTGCGTTTAACGCGTAAAACAGCATAAACGACAGATTTTTATTATTTGTTTTTATTAATATTGCTTCTATTTGAACGGTTACAACCATCTAAATGCTTGAAAATGCTTATTTTAACGCAAAACAGCACGTTTTGAGCTTTAATCTGCGTTTTAACGCTGCAAATGTAACGCAAGCGTGATATTTTTATTATTCGTTTTTATTAATATTGCGTCTATTTGAACGATTTCAAGATCTAAAATGCTTGGTAGTTATTTTAGCAAAACAGCGGCGCATTTTGAGCCCTAACTCTACGTTTGCTTGCGTAAAACAGCATAAAACGACGAATTTTTTGGTAATTCGTTTTTATTAATATTTGAACGGGTTTAACGATCTAAAATGCTTGAAAATGCTTATTTTATAAAACCTTTTGAGCTTAATCTGCGTTTTAACGCGTAAAACAGCATAAAAACGACGAAATTTTATTATTCGTTTTATTTGTGGTAAAATCTATTGAACGGTTCAACGATCTAAAATGCTGAAAATGATTATTTTAGCAAAACACTACGTTTTGAGCTTTAATCTGCGTTTGTAGGCAGCATAAAACAATTTTTTGTGCGTTTTGTATCCTTTACTTCTGTTGAACGATTTCAGCGATCTAAAATGCTTGAAAATGATTATTTTAGCAGCAAAACAGCACGTTTTGAGCAATCTGCGTCTTAACGCGTAAACAGCATAAAAACTGCGAATTTTTGATGATGCGTTTTTATTAATATTGCGTCTATTTGAACGATTTCAACGATCTAAATGGCAGAAAATGATTATTTTAGCAAAGGCAGCACGTTTTGAGCTTTAATCTGCGATTTAGCAACGCGTAAACAGCATAAAAACGACGAATTTTTATTATTAGTTTTTATTAATATTTAGCTTCTATTTGAACGATTTCAGCTTGATCACAAAATGCTTTGAAAATGCTTATTTCAGCAAAACAGCACGTTTTGAGCTTTTAATCTGCGTTTTAACGCGTAAAACAGCATAAAACGACGAATTTTTATTATTCGTTTTTATTAATATTGCTTCTATTTGAACGATTTCAACGATCTAAAATGCATGAAAATGCTTATTTTAGCAAAACAGCACGTTTTGAGCTTTAATCTGCGTTTTAACGCGTAAAACAGCATAAAACAGCAGAAATTTTTATTATTCGTTTTTATTAATATTCCTTCTATTTGAACGATTTCAACGATCTAAAAACGCTTGAAAATGATTATTTAAGCAAAACAGCACGTTTTAAGCTTTAATCTGCGTTTTAACGCGTAAAACAGCATAAAACAACAGAAATTTTTATTATTCGTTTTTTATTAATATTGCGTCTATTTGAACGATTTCAACGATCTAAAATGATTGAAAATGCTTATTTTAGCAAAACAGCACGTTTTGAGCTTTAATCTGCGTTTTAACGCGTAAAACAACATAAAACGATAATTTTTATTATTCGTTTTTATTAATATTGCGTCTATTTGAACGATTTCAACGATCTAAAATGCTTGAAAATGATTATTTTAGCAAAACAGCACGTTTTGAGCTTTAATCTGCGTTTTAACGCGTGAAACAGCATAAAACGACGAATATTTTATTATTTGTTTTATTAATATTGCTTCTATTCGAACGATTTCAACCATCTAAAATGCTTGAAAATGCTTATTTTAGCAAAACAGCACGTTTGAGCTTTTAATCTGCGTTTTAACGCGTAAAACAGCATAAAACAACGAAATTTTTATTATTCGTTTTTATTAATATTGCGTCTATTTGAACGATTTCAACGATCTAAAATGCTTGAAAATGATTATTTTAGCAAAACAGCACGTTTTGAGCTTTAATCTGCGTTTTAACGCGTAAAACAGCATAAAACGACGAATTTTTATTATTCGTTTTATTAATATTGCTTCTATTTGAACGTTTCAACGATCTAAAATGCTTGAAAATGCTTATTTTAGCAAAACAGCACGTTTTGAGCTTTAATCTGCGTTTTATCGCGTAAACAGCATAAAACGACGAAATTTTATTTTTCGTTTTTATTAATATTGCGTCTATTTGAACGATTTCAACGATCTAAAATGCTTGAAAATGATTATTTTAGCAAAACAGCACGTTTGAGCTTTAATCTGCGTTTTAACGCGTAAAACAGCATAAAACGACGAATTTTTAATTATTCGTTTTTATTAATATTGCTTCTATTTGAACGACTTCAACGATCTAAAATGCTTGAAAATGCTTATTTGAGTAAAACAGCGTTTAGAGCCTTAATCTGCGTTTTAACGCGAAAACAGCATAAAAACGACGAAATTTTTATTATTCGTTTTTATTAATATTGCGTCTATTTGAACGATTTCAACATCTAAAATGCTTGAAAATGATTATTTTAGCAAAACAGCACGTTTTGAGCTTTAATCTGCGTTTTATCGCGTAAAACAGCATAAAACGACGAATTTTTTATTATTCGTTTTTTTTTTAAATATTGCTTCTATTTGAACGATTTCAACGATCTAAAATGCTTGAAAATGCTTATTTTAACAAAACAGCACGTTTTGAGCTTTAATCTGCGTTTTAACGCGTAAAACAGCATAAAACGACGAAATTTTTATTATTCGTTTTATTAATATTGCGTCTATTTGAACGGATTTCAACGATCTAAAATGCTTGAAATGATTATTTTAGCAAAACAGCACGTTTTGAGCTTTAATCTGCGTTTTAACGCGTAAAACAGCATAAAACGACAGATTTTTATTATTCGTTTTTATTAATATTGCTTCTATTTGAACGATATCAACGATTTAAAATGCTTGAAAATGCTTATTTTAGCAAAACAGCACGTTTTGAGCTTTAATCTGCGTTTTAACGCGTAAACAACATAAAAACGACGTAATTTTTATTATTCGTTTTTATTAATATTGCGTCTATTTGAACAATTTCAACGATCTAAAATGCTTGAAAATGATTATTTTAGCAAAACAGCACGTTTGAACTTTAATCTGCGTTTTAACGCGTAAAACAGCATAAAAACGACGAATCTTTTATTATTCGTTTTATTAATATTGCTTCTATTTGAACGATTTCAACGATCTAAAATGCTTGAAAACGATTATTTAAAGCAAAACAGCACGTTTTGAGCTTAAATCTGCGTTTTAACGCGTAAAACAAGCCTATAAACGACGAATTTTTATTATTCGTTTTTATTAATATTGCTTCTATTTGAACGATTTCAACGATCTAAAATGCTTGAAAATGCTTATTTTAGCAAAACAGCACGTTTGAGCTTTTAATCTGCGTTTTAACGCGTAAAACAACATAAAACGACGAAATTTTTATTATTCGTTTTTATTAATATTGCGTGTATTTGAACAATTTCAACTATCTAAATCTTCAAAATGCTTATTTAGCAAACAGCTCGTTTTGAGCTTTTTAAACTGCGTTTTAACGCGTAAAACAGCATAAAAAAGACAAATTTTTATTATTCGTTTTTTCTAATATTGCGTCTATTTGAACGATTTCAACGATTTAAAATGCTTGAAAATGATTATTTTAGCAAAACAGCACGTTTTGGGGGGCTTTAATCTGCGTTTTAACGCGTAAAACAGCATAAAACGACGAAAATTTTTTTTATTCGTTTTTTTTAATATTTCGTCTATTTGAACGATTTCAACGGTCTAAAATTCTTGAAAATGATTATTTTAGCAAAACAGCCGTTTTGAGCTGTAATCTGCGTTTTAACGCGTAAAACAGCATAAAAAAGACGAATTTTTTTTTATTCGTTTTTTATTAATATTGCTTCTATTTGAACGATTTCAACGATCTAAAATGCTTGAAAATGCTTATTTTAGCAAAACAGCACGTTTTGAGCTTTTAATCTGCGTTTTTAACGCGTAAAACAGATAAAACGACAAAATTTTATTATTCGTTTTTATTAATATTGCGTCTATTTGAACGATTTCAACGATCTAAAATGCTTGAAAATGATTATTTTTAGCAAAACAGCACGTTTTGAGCTTTAATCTGCGTTTAACGCGTAAAACAGCATAAAACGACGAAATTTTTATTATTCGTTTTTATTTATATTGCGTTATTTGAACGGTTTCAACGATCTAAAATGCTTGAAAATGTTATTTTTAGCAAAACTGTACGTTTGAGCTTTAATCTGCGTTTAACGCGTAAAACAGCATAAAACGACGAATTTTTATTATTCGTTTTTATTAATATGCGCTATTTGAACGATTTCAACGATCTACAAATGCTTGAAAATGCTAATTTTAGCAAAACAGCACGTTTTGAGCTTTAATCTCGTTTTAACGCGTAAAACAGCATAAAACGACGAATTTTTATTTATCGTTTTTATTTATATTGCGTCTATTTGAACGATTTCAACGATCTAAAATGCTTGAAATGTTATTTTAGCAAAAACTGACGTTTTAGCTTTAATCTGCGGTTTTAACGCGTAAAACAGCATAAAACGACGAATTTTTTTTTATTCGTTTTTATTAATATTGCTTCTATTTGAACGATTTCAACGATCTAAAATGCTTGAAAATGCTAATTTTAGCAAAACAGCACGTTTTGAGCTTTAATCTTCGTTTTAACGCGTAAAACAGCATAAAACGTCGAATTTTTATTTATCGTTTTTATTAATATTGCTTCTATTTGAACGATTTCAACGATCTAAAATGCTTGAAAATGATTATTTTAGCAAAACAGCACGTTTTAAGCTTTAATCTGCGTTTTAACGCGTAAAACAGCATAAAACGACGAAATTTTTATTATTCGTTTTTATTAATATTGCTTCTATTTGAACGATTTCAACGATCTAAAATGCTTGAAAATGATTATTTTAGCAAAACAGCACGTTTTGAGCTTTAATCTGCGTTTTAACGCGTAAAACAGCATAAAACGACGAATTTTTATTATTCGTTTTTATTAATATTGCTTCTGTTTGAACGATTTCAACGATCTAAAATGCTTGAAAATGCTTATTTTAGCAAACAGCACGTTTTGAGCTTTAATCTGCGTTTTAACGCGTAAAAAACATAAAACAGTTTTTATTATTCGTTTTTTTTAATATTGCGTCTATTTGAACGATTTCAACGATCTAAAATGCTTGAAAATGCTTATTTTAGCAAAACAGCACGTTTGAGCTTTAATCGCGTTTTATCGCGTAAAACAGCATAAAAACGACGAAATTTTTATTTTTCGTTTTTATTAATATTGCGTCTATTTGAACGATTTCAACGATCTAAAATGCTTGAAAATGATTATTTTAGCAAAACAGCACGTTTTGAGCTTTAATCTGCGTTTTAACGCGTAAAACAGCATAAAACGACGAATTTTTAATTATTCGTTTTTATTAATATTGCTTCTATTTGAACGACTTCAACGATCTAAAATGCTTGAAAATGCTTATTTGAGTAAAACAGCACGTTTAGAGCCTTTAATCTGCGTTTTAACGCGAAAAACAGCATAAAAACGACGAAATTTTTATTATTCGTTTTTATAATATTGCGTCTATTTGAACGATTTCAAAAATCTAAAATGCTTGAAAATGATTATTTTAGCAAAACAGCACGTTTTGAGCTTTTAATCTGCGTTTTATCGCGTAAAACAGCATAAAACGACGAATTTTTATTATTCGTTTTTATTAATATTGCTTCTATTTGAACGATTTCAACGATCTAAAATGCTTGAAAATGCTTATTTTAACAAAACAGCACGTTTTGAGCTTTTAATCTGCGTTTTAACGCGTAAAACAGCTAAAAACGACGAAATTTTTATTATTCGTTTTTATTAATATTGCGTCTATTTGAACGATTTCAACGATCTAAAATGCTTGAAAATTATTATTTTAGCAAAACAGCACGTTTTGAGCTTTAATCTGCGTTTTAACGCGTAAAACAGCTATAAAACGACGAATTTTTATTATTCGTTTTTATTAATATTGCTTCTATTTGAACGATATCAACGATTTAAAATGCTTGAAAATGCTTATTTTAGCAAAACAGACGTTTTGAGCTTTAATCTGCGTTTTAACGCGTAAAACAGCATAAAAACGACGTAATTTTTATTATTCGTTTTTTATAATATTGCGTCTATTTGAACAATTTCAACGATCTAAAATGCTTGAAAATGATTATTTTAGCAAAACAGCACGTTTTGAACTTTAATCTGCGTTTTAACGCGTAAAACAGCATAAAACGACGAATCTTTTATTATTCGTTTTTATTAATTTGCTTCTATTTGAACGATTTCAACGATCTAAAATGCGAAAATGCTTATTTTAGCAAAACAGCACGTTTTGAGTTTAATCTGCGTTTTAACGCGTAAAACAGCATAAAAACGACGAATTTTTTTGCTTCTTTATTTTAACGATTTCAACGATCTTAAAATGCTTGAAAATGATTATTTTAGCAAAAAAACGTTTGAGCGTTTAATCTTGTTTTAAGCGCGTAAAACAGACATAAAAACGACGAAATTTTTATTATATTGCTTTTTTTAATATTTTCATTTGAACCATTTCAACGATCTAAAATTTGTAAAATGCATTATTTAGCAAAACAGACGTTTTGAGCTTTAATCGCATTTAACGCGTAAAACAGCATAAAAACGACGAAATTTTATTATTCGTTTTTATTAATATTGCTTCTATTTGAACGATTTCAACGATCTAAAATGCTTGAAAATGCTTATTTTAGCAAAACAGCACGTTTTGAGCTTTAATCTGCGTTTTAACGCGTAAAAACAGTATTAAAACGACAAAATTTTTTTATTATTCGTTTTATTAATTCGTTATTTGACTAACGATTTCAACTATCTTATTTGCAAAATGATTATTTTAGTTAAACAGCACGTTTTGAGTTAAATCTGCGTTTAAACGCGTAAAACAATTCATAAAAACGACGATTTTTATTATCGTTGTTTATTAATATTGCTTTATTTGAACGATTAAACGATCTAAAATGCTTAAAATCTTATTTTAGCAAACAGCCGTTTTGAGCTTTAACGCGTTTTAAAGCGTAAAAAGCATAAAAACGACGAAATTTTATTAATTCGTTTTATCTAATAACGTCTATTTAGACGATTTCACGATTTAAATGCTTGAAATTGATTATTTTTAAGCAAATCACACGTTTTGAGCTTTAATCTGCGTTTTACGCGTAAAACAGCATAAAACGACGAATTTTATATTATTCGTTTTATTAATATTGCTTCTATTTGAACGATTTCAACGATCTAAAATGCTGAAAATGCTTATTTTAGCAAAACACGCTTTGAGCTTTTAATCTGCGTTTACGCGTAAAACAGCTTATAAAACGACGAAATTTTATTAATCGTTTTTTATTAATATTCGCTATTTGAACGATTTCAACGATCTAAAATGCTTGAAAATTATATTTTGCAAAACAGCGTTTTGAGCTTTAATCTGCGTTTTAACGCGTAAATACAGCATAAAACGACGAATTTAATATTCGTTTTTATTATATGCGTTCTATTTGAACGATTTCAACGATCTAAAATGCTTGAAAATGCTTATTTTAGCAAAACAGCACGTTTTGAGCTTTTAATCTGCGTTTTAACGCGTAAAACAGCATAAAACGACGAAATTTTTATTATTCGTTTTTATTAATATTGCGTCTATTTGAACGATTTCAACGATCTAAAATGCTTGAAAATGTTATTTTAGCAAAACAGCACGTTTTGAGCTTTTAATCTGCGTTTTAACGCGTAAAACAGCATAAAACTACGAATTTTTTATTATTCGTTTTTATTAATATTGCTTCTATTTGAACGATTTCAACGATCTAAAATGCTTGAAAATGCTTATTTTAGCAAACAGCACGTTTTGAGCTTTAATCTGCGTTTTTAGTAAAACAGCATTAAAACGACGAAATTTTATTATCGTTTTTATTAAATTTGACGTCTATTTGAACGATTTCAACGATCTAAAATGCTTTGAAAATGATTATTTATAGCAAAACAGCACGTTTTGAGCTTTTAATTGCGTTTTAACGCGTAAAACAGCATAAAACGACGAATTTTTATTATTCGTTTTTTTAATATTGCTTCTATTTGAACGATTTCAACGATCTAAAATGCATGAAAATGCTTATTTTAGCAAAACAGCACGTTTTGAGCTTTAATCTGATTTTAACGCGTAAAACACTTTAAAAACGACGAAATTTTTATTATTCGTTTTTTATAATTCGTCTATTTGAACGATTTCAACGATCTAAAATGCTTGAAAATGATTATTTTAGCATAAACAGACGTTTTGAGCTTGAATCTGCGTTTTAACGCGTAAAACAGCATAAAACGACGAATTTTTTATATCGTTTTTTATTAATATTGCTTCTATTTGAACGTTTCAACGATCTAAAATGCTTGAAAATGTTATTTTAGCAAAACAGCACGTTTTGAGCTTTAATCTGCGTTTTAACGCGTAAAACAGCATATAAACGACGAAATTTTTATTAATCGTTTTTATTAATATTGCGTCTATTTGAACCATTTCAACGATCTAAAATGCTTGAAAATGATTATTTTAGCAAAACAGTACGTTTTGAGCTTTAATCTGCGTTTTAACGCGTAAAACAGCATAAAACGACGAATTTTTATTATTCGTTTTTTATTATTATTGCTTCTATTTGAACGATTTCAACGATCTAAAATGCTTGAAAAAAGTTTATTTTAGCAAAACAGCACGTATTTAGCTTTTAATCTGCGTTTTAACGCGTAAAACAGCATAAAAACGACGAAATTTTTATTATTCGTTTTTATTAATATTGCGTCTATTTGAACGATTTCAACGATCTAAAATGCTTGAAAATGATTATTTTAGCAAAACAGCACGTTTTGAGCTTTTAATTTGCGTTTTAACGCGTAAAACAGCATAAAAACGACGAAATTTTATTATTCGTTTTTATTAATATTGCGTCTATACGATTTCAAGATAAATGCTTGAAATGATTATTTTAGCAAAACAGCACGTTTGTTTCATCCTCCATTAACCATTTGAACGATTTCAACGAACTAAAATGTGAAAATTTATTTTAGCAAAACAGCACGTTTTGAGCTTTAATCTGCGTTTTAACGCGTAAAACAGCATAAAAACGACGAAATTTTTTATTATTCGTTTTTATTAATATTGCTTCTATTTGAACGATTTCAACGATCTAAAATGTTGAAAATGCTTATTTTAGCAAAACAGCACGTTTTGAGCTTTAATCTGCGTTTTAACGCGTAAAACAGCATAAAAAACGACGAAATTTTTATTATTTGTTTTTATTAATATTGCTTCTATTTGAACGATTTCAACGATCTAAAATGCTTGAAAATGCTTATTTTAGCAAAACAGCACGTTTTGAGCTTTAATCTGCGTTTTAACGCGTAAAACAGCAAAAAAACGACGAAATTTTTATTATTGTTTTTATAATATTTTTTTTGAACGGTTTAACGATCTAAAATCTGAAAATATTTTTTAAAAACAAGCGTTTTGAGCTTTAATTGGTTTTTAAGCGTAAAAAGCAAAAACGAGCGAATTTTTATTTTTTTTTTTAATATTCTTCTATTTGAATGACAACTCTAAAATCTTAAAATGTTATTTTAGCAAAAAGCCGTTTTGAGCTTTTGGTTTACGTAAAACAGCAAAACGACAGAATTTTTATTTTTCGTTTTTATTAAATTCGTTTATTTGAACGATTTCAAATTAAAATGCGTTTAAAGATATTTTAGCAAAACAAGTTTGATTTAATCTGGTTTTAACGCGTAAAAAGCAACGAATTTTAACGATAATTTTATTATTTTTTAATATTGTTTCTATTTAACGATTCAACTAAATTGAAAATGCTTATTTTAAAAAACAGCAAATTTTGTTTAATCAATTTTACGCGTAAAACATAAACGACGAATTTTTATTATTCGTAAACATTAATTTTCTTATTAACGTATTACTATTGATCTAAAATGATTAAATTTATCTTAAAAAGCGTTTTGAGCTTTAACTGCGTTTTAAGCGTAAAACAGCATAAAAACGAAATCTTTTTATTATTCGAAAATTTTTATTATGTTTATTTAAAATTAACGATTAAACGTTTAAAATCTAAATTTGAAATAATTGCTTTTAACAGCTAACGCGTAAATCGCGTTAAAACGAAATTTTATTAATAACGATTTTTATTAATCGTTTTTATAAATTGCTCGATTAAATTTAACATCGAATCTTGAAATCTTATTTTGAAACAACTGCGTTTTAACGCGTAAATTTAACCGTAATTTTATATTATTCTATTGAAATGTTTATTTAACGTTTAATATAATTTATTTGAAATTCAATTATTTAAAAAGTTTTAATGATTTTAATCGCTAAAGTATTAGCTTTAAAATGCTTTTTATTAAACGATTTAAAACGAATTTCTATTTAACGTTTTTACAATATGCTATTTGAAGCTTTTTTAACTAAAACACTTTACTTTAAAACGGTTTTAAGCTAAAATTAAACGCTTAATGTAATTTAAATAAAATTGTTTTTTTTGTTAAACTAATTTGAAATTTAACGTTAAAAAACAGTTAAAATTTTATTTTAGCTAAAACACTTTTGAGCTTAATCTGGTTTTAACGCTTAAAAGTAAAAGTTCTATTTTGAAATTACGTTTTATTAAATGTCTATTTAAGCAAAATTCAACGATTAAATGCTTTGAAAATGATTTTAATAAAAAAAAGCACGTTTTGAGTTTAATCTGCTTTTTAACGCGTAAAACAGCATTAAAACGACGAATTTTTATTATTCTTTTTCAATATTATTCTATCGAACGATTTCAACTGATCTAAAATGCTTGAAAATGCGTATTTTAGCAAAAACAGCATTTTGATTTAATCTGCGTTTAACGCGTAAACAGCATAAAACGACGAAATTTTATTATTCGTTTTTATTAATATTGCGTCTTTTGAACGTTTCAACGATCTAAAATGCTTGAAAATCATTATTTAGCAAAACAGCACGTTTGAGCTTTAATCTGCGTTTTAACGCGTAAAACAGCAAAAAACGCGAATTTTTATTATCCGTTTTTATTAATATTGCTTCTATTTGAACGATTCAACGATCTAAAATGCTTGAAAATGCTTATTTTAGCAAAACAGCACGTTTTGTGCTTTAATCTGGTTTAACGCGTGAAAACAGCATAAAACGACGAAATGTTTATTTTTCGTTTTTATTAATATTGCGTTTATTTGAACGATTTCAACGATCTAAAATGTTGAAAATGATTATTTTAGCAAAACAGCACGTTTTGAGCTTTAATCTGCGTTTTAACGCGTAAAACAGCATAAAACGACGAATTTTATTATACGTTTTTATTAATATTGCTTCTATTTGAACGATTTCAACGTTCTAAAAGCTTGAATAATGTTTACGTGCAAAACAGCAATTGTTATTTTAATCAGCGTTTTAAGGAAAACAGCATAAAAACGCGAAACCTATTAAGCGAATTTTTATTTTTCGTTCTTATTTGAAAAGATTTCAACGATCTAAAATGCTTGCAAATGATTATTTTAGAAAACAGCAGTTTTGAGCTTTAATCTGCGTTTTAACGCGTAAACGCATAAAAACGACGAATTTTTATTATTCGTTTTTATTAATATTGCTTCTATTTGAACTTTCAACGATCTAAAATACTTGAAAATGCTTATTTTACAAAACAGCACGTTTTGAGCTTTAATCTGCGTTTAACGCGTAAAAACAGCATAAAAACGACGAAATATTTATTATTCGTTTTTATTATATTGCTTCTATTTGAACGATTTCAACGATCTAAAATGCTTGAAAAGCTTATTTTAGCAAAACAGCGTTGTATTGGCTTTAATCTGCGTTTTAACGCGTAAAACAGCATAAAAACGACAATTTTTATTATACGTTTTTATTAATATTCTTTTTAATTACAACGATTAAAGTTTAAAATGAATTTATTTTAGCAAAACAGCATTTTGAGTTTTAATCTGGTTTTAACGCGTAAAAAATAAAAACGACGATTTTTTATTATTCGTTTTTATTAATATTCGTCTATTTGAACGATTTCAAGTCTAAAATCTTGAAAATGTTATTTTAAAAAACAGCAGTTTTGAGTTTAATCTGTTTTTACGGTAAAACGCATAAAACACGAAATTTTTTATTATTCGTTTTATTAATAATATTGCGTCTTTTGAATATTAACTAAAATGTTGAAAAATTATTTTACAAAACAGACGTTTTGATTTATAATTGGTTTTAAGAAAACAAAAAACGACGAATTTTTATTATTCGTTTTTATTATATTGCTCTATTTGAACGATTCAACGATCTAAAAGCTTGAAAATGCTTATTTTACAAAACAGCGTTTTTTTAATCTGCCGTTTTAACGCGTAAAACAGCATAAAACGACGAAATTTTTATTATTTTTTTATTAATATTGTTATTTAAAGTTTCAACGATCTAAAATGCTTGAAAATATTATTTTAGCAAAACAGCACGTTTTATGCTTAATCTGCGTTTTAACGAAAACAGCAAAAAACGAATTTTTTATTATCGTTTTTATTAAATTGCTTCTATTTGAACGATTTCAACGATCTAAAAGCTTGAAAATTTATTTTAGCAAAACAGCAGTTTTGGCTTTAATCTGCGTTTTAACGCGTAAAACACAAAAAACGACGAAATTTTTATTTCGTTTTTATTATTGCTTTATTTAACGATTTCAATAAAATGCTTGAAAATGTTATTTTACAAAACAGCACGTTTTGAGCTTTAATCTCGTTTTAACGAAAAAGCATAAAACGACGAATTTTTTATTTTGTTTTTATTAATTTTAATTTGAACGATTTCAACGTCTAAAATGCTTGAAAATTTATTTTAGCAAACACAGCTTTTGAGCTTTTAACTGCGTTTTAACGCGTAAAACAGCATAAAACGACGAAATTTTTATTATTCGTTTTTATTAATATTGCGTCTATTTGAAACGATTTCAACGATCTAAAATGCTTAGAAAATGATTATTTTAGCAAAACAGCACGTTTTGAGTTTTAATTTGCGTTTTAACGCGTAAAACAGCATGAAAACGATTGAATTTTATTATTCGTTTTTATTAATATTGCTTCTATTTGAAGATTTCAGCAACAAAATGCTTGAAAATCTTATTTTAGCTAAAACAGCACGTTTAGAGCTTTAATCTGCGATTTTAACGTTAAACAGCATAATGCGAAATTCTTTTATTCGTTTTATACTAAATTGCGTCTTTGAAACGATTTCAACGACTAAAATGCGAAATGATTATTTTAGCAAAACGTTTAACGTTTTAGCAGCTTATAATCTGCGTTTTAACGCGTAATCAGCATTAAAACTGACGCATTTTTTATTATTACGTTTTCAATATTGATCTATTTGAACAGATTTTAATCGATCTAAAATGCTTGAAAATGCTTTATTTTGAAAACAGACGTTTTGAGCTTTAATCTGCGCTTTAACGCGTAAAATCATCATTTAAAAGACGAAATTTTTTATTCGTTTTAATTAATAAATGCTATTTGAACGATTTCAACGATCTAAATGCTTGAAAATGATTAATTCTTAGCAAAACAGTACGTTTTGAGTTTAAATCGAAATTTTTTAATCGTAAAACTAGCATATTGAAACATGAATTTTTATTATCGTTTTTATTAATATTGCTTCATTTGAACGATTTCAACGATCTAAAATGCTTGAAAATGCTTTTTTAACAAAACAGCACGTATTGAGCTTTAATCGCGTTTTTAACGCGTAAAACTACATAAAATGACGAAATTTTTATTATTCAGTTTTAATAATTTGAAAGTCTATTTTGAACGATTTCACACGTTGATCTTAAATGCTTGTAACGCTTATTTTAGCAAAAACAGCACGTTTTGATTTTAATCTCGTTTTAATCCGTAAAACAGCTTAAAACGACAAATTTTTATTATCGTTTTATTAATATTGCGTCTATTTGAAAACGATTTCAACGTCTAAAATGCTTGAAAATGATTATTTTAGCTAAAACAGCAAGCGTTTTGAGCTAATCTCGTTTTAATCGGTAAAAGATTAAAACGACGAATTTTTAATTATTTCGATTTTATTAATATTGTTATTTACGTTTCAACGATCTAAAATGCTTGAAAATTAAGCTTATTTTACGCAAAAACAGCACGATTTTGAGTTTTAATCTGCGTTGTAACGTTAAACACATAAAAACGACGAAATTTATTCACGTTATTTTAA
Organism: Dalotia coriaria; assembly: GCF_025399875.1. Taxonomy (NCBI): domain Eukaryota; kingdom Metazoa; phylum Arthropoda; class Insecta; order Coleoptera; family Staphylinidae; genus Dalotia; species Dalotia coriaria. The sequence continues at coordinate 77,374 of NW_027045681.1, forward strand.
ATGCGTCTATTTTGAACGATTTCAACGATCTAAAATTGCTTGAAAATGCATTATTTTAGCAAAACAGCACGTTTTATTTAATTTGCGTTTTAACGCGTAAAACACATGAAAACGACGAATTTTATTATACGTCTTAAATTAAATTGCTTCTATTTTGAACGATTTCAAACGATCTAAAATGCTTTGAAAATAATGCTTATTTAAGGCAAAACAGCAGTTTTGAGCGAATCTGCGTTTTAACGCTTAAAACAGCTATACAAACTTGATAGAAATTTTATTATTCGTTTATTAAATGCTTGATCTATTTTGAAACGATTTCAACGATCTTAAAATGCTTGTAAATGGATTATTTTGCAAAACAGCACGTTTTGAGTTTAATCGGCGTTTTAACGCTTATAAGTCATTAAACGACGAATACTTATTATTCGTTTAAAATCTTAATTGAATTTACATCAAGTTTGAAATGCTTATTTTAAGCCGAATGAGCATGAAAACGACGAATTTTTATTATACGTTTTATTAATATTGCTTCTATTTGAACGATTTCAACGATCTAAAATGCTTGAAAATGACTTATTTTAGCAAAACAGCACGTTTTGAGTTTAATCTGCGTTTTAACGCGTAAAACAGCTATAAAACGATGAATTTTTATTATTCGTTTTTATTAATATTGCGTTTTTTGAACGATTTCAAACGATCTAAAATGTTGAAAATGTTTTTTAAAACAGCACGTTTTGAATTTTAATCGGCGTTTTAACGCGTAAAATTATAAAACGACGAATTTTTATTATTCGTTTTATGATATTAGCTTCTATTTGAACGATTTCAACGATCTTAAAATGCTTGAAAATCTTATTTAGCAAAACAGCACGTTTTGAGTTTAAATCTGCGTTTTAACGCGAAAACAGCATTAAAACACGAAATTTTATTATTCGTTTGTTTATATTGCGTTTTATTTGAACGATTTCAACGATCTAAAATGCTTGAAAATGATTATTTTAGCAAAACAGCACGTTTTGAGTTTAATCTGCGTTTTAACGCGTAAAACAGCATAAAAACGACGAATTTTTATTATTCGTTTTTATTAATATTGCTTCTATTTGAACGATTTCAACGATCTAAAATGCTTGAAAATGATTATTTTAGCAAAACAGCACGTTTTGAGTTTTAATCTGCGTTTTAACGCGTAAAACAGCATAAGAACGACGAATTTTTTATTATTCGTTTTTATTAATATTGCTCTATTTGAACGATTTCAACGATCTAAAATGGTTGAAAATGCTTATTTTAGCAAAACAGCACGTTTTGAGTTTTAATCTGCGTTTTAACGCGAAAACAGCATAAAAACGACGAATTTTTATTATTTGTTTTTATTAATATTGCTTCTATTTTAACGATTTCAACGATCTAAAAAAGCTTGAAAATGCTTATTTTAGCAAAACAGCACGTTTTGAGCTTTAATCTGCGTTTTAACGCGTAAAACAGCATAAAACGACGAAATTTTTATTATTCGTTTTTATTAATATTGCGTTCTATTTGAACGATTTCAACGATCTAAAATGCTTGAAAATGATTATTTTAGCAAAACAGCACGTTTTGAGCTTTAATCTGCGTTTTAACGCGTAAAACAGCATAAAAACGACGAATTTTTATTATTCGTTTTTATTAATATTGCTTCTATTTGAACGATTTCAACGATCTAAAATGCTTGAAAATGCTTATTTTAGCAAAACAGCACGTTTTGAGCTTTAATCTGCGTTTTAACGCGTAAAACAGCATAAAAACAACGAAATTTTTATTTTTCGTTTTTTTTTAATATTGCGTTTTATTTGAACGATTTCAACGATCTAAAATGTTTGAAAATGATTATTTTAGCAAAACAGCACGTTTTGAGCTTTAATCTGCGTTTTAACGCGTAAAACAGCATAAAACGACGAATTTTTATTATTCGTTTTTATTAATATTGCTTCTATTTGAACGATTTCAACGATCTAAAATGCTTGAAAATGCTTATTTTAGCGAAACAGCACGTTTTGAGCTTTAATCTGCGTTTTAACGCGTAAACAGCATAAAACGACGAAATTTTTATTTTTTCGTTTTTATTAATATTCGTCTATTTGAAAGATTTCAACGATCTAAAAATGCTTGAAAATGATTATTTTAGCAAAACAGCACGTTTTGAGCTTTAATCTGCGTTTTAACGCGTAAAACAGCATAAAAACGACGAATTTTTTATTATTCGTTTTTATTAATATTGCTTCTATCTGAACGATTTCAACGATCTAAAATGCTTGAAAATGCTTATTTTAGCAAAACAGCACGTTTTGAGCTTTAATCTGCGTTTTAACGCGTAAAACAGCAAAAAACGACGTAAATTTATTTTGACTTTTATAATTGCTCTTTTAACGCTTAAATAAAACGAAAAGTTTTTTATTAAACGTTTTTTTTATCTTCTATTGAAATCCGATTAAAATGCTTAAAATGCTTATTTTTGAAAACGCTACCTTTTGAAGCTTTAACTTTTAACGCGTAAAACACTAAAACGTAAATTTTCAAAATTATTTTTTTTAATATTGCTTTAATTTCAACGATCAAAATCTTGAAAATGATTATTTTATAAAACAGCACGTTTTGAGTTTAAGTTTTAAGCTAAAAATAAAAAGAACAATTTTACATTTATTATTAATTTGCTTCTATTTGTAAAGTCAATTAAACGACTAAAATGCTTAAAATTTTTTTTATTAAAAAAAGCACGTTTTGACTTTTAACTGCGTTTTAACGCGTAAAAGCATAAAAAACGATCTTTTATTATTCGTTTTTAATAAAATGCTTTATTGAATTTAAGATCTATAATGCTTGAAAATGTTTTTTAAACAGAATTTAATTAATCTGCATTTTAACGTAAACCATAAAAAACGAGAAATTTTTATTTTCGTTTTTAATTAATAGTCTATTTAAACGATTTCAACGATTAAAATGCTTGAAAAATGTTATTTTACAAAACAGCACGTTTTGAGCTTTAATCTGGTCTTATTAAAAACATAAACGACGAATTTTAATTTTCGTTTTTAATTATATTAGCTTATTAACGATTTTAATATTATTCTTGAAAATGCTTATTTTAGAAAACAGCACGTTTTGGTTTTTAACGCGTTTTTAACCCTAAAAAACATAAAAAAAGACGAATTTTATTATTCGTTTTTTTTAATATTGCTTCTATCTGAACGATTTCAACGATCTAAAAAAGCTTGAAAATGCTTATTTTAGCAAAACAGCAGTTTTGAGTTTAATCTGCGTTTTTAAAGCGTAAAAAAAGCATAAAAACGAGGAAATTTTTTTTATTCGTTTTTATTAATATTGCGTCTATTTGAACAATTTCAACGATCTAAAAAAGCTTGTTTATTATTTTGCCAAAAAATGCATTTAATCTGCGTTTTTAAAGCGAAAAACAAAAAACGACGAATTTTTTAAATTTGTTTTATTAATATTGCTTCTAAACGATTTCAAGATCTAAAATGCTTGAAAAAAGTTTTTTTAGCAAAACAGCAGTTTTTAGTTTAATTGGTTTTTCGCGTAAAACGCATAAAAAAAGACGAATCTTTTTTTACCCCTTTTTATTATTTTTCTATTTGAACGATTTCAACGATCTATAATGCTTGAAAATGCTTATTTTAAAAAAGACGTTTTGAGTTTTTAAACTGCATTTTTAAAGCGTAAAAAACCCCATAAAACGACGAAATTTTTTTTTATTTGTTTTTATTAATATTGCGTCTATTTGAACGATTTTAACGATCAAAAAAGCTTTAAAATGATTATTTTAGCAAAACAGCACGTTTGAGCTTTAATCTGCGTTTTAACGCGTAAAACAGCATAAAAACGACGAATTTTTATTATTCGTTTTTATTAATATTGCTTCTATTTGAACGATTTCAACGATCTAAAATGCTTGAAAATGCTTATTTTAGCAAAACAGCACGTTTTGAGCTTAATCTGCGTTTTAACGCGTAAAACGCATAAAAACGACGAAATTTTATTATTCGTTTTTATTAATATTGCGTTATTTGAACGATTTCAACGATCAAAATGCTTGAAAATGATTATTTTAGCAAAACAGCACGTTTTGAGTTTTAATCTGCGTTTTAACGCGTAAAACAGCATAAAACGACCAATTTATTATTTGTTTTATTAATATTGCTTCTATTTTGAACGATTTCAGCGATCTAAAATGCTTGAAAATGCTTTTTAGCAAAACAGCACGTTTGAGTTTAATCGCGACTTTTAACTGCGTTAAAACAGCATAAAACATGAAATTTTTATTATTCGTTTTAATTAATATTGCTATTTGAACGATTTAACGATCTAAATGCTTGAAATGATTATTTTAGCGAACAGAACGAGCATTAAACGCGAATTTATTTCGTAAAATTAATAAATGACGAAATTTATTATTCGTTTTTGATTAAAATTGCGTCTATTTTAACGATTTCATCGATCTAAAAACGTTTGAAATGATTATTTTAGCAATAAAGCACGTTGAGTTAATACTGCGTTTTACCGTTAACAGCATTAAAACAACGAATTTTTTTTATTCGTTTTACTTAATATTGCTGAAAATGCTGATACGATTTGCAAAGATCTAAAATGCTTGAAATGCTTATTTTTAGCAAAACAGCAGTTGAGCTAAATCGCGATTTTAATCGCGTAAAATGCATTAATATTGCTCTATTTATTATTCACGATTAAAATTGCGTCATATTGAACGTATTTTCAATGATCTTTAAAGCTTTGAAATGATTTTACGCTAAACAGCAGTTTTGAGCTTAACGCGTTTTAACGCGTTAACAGCATTAAAATCGACGAATTTTTAACTTTTCGTTTTTAAATTAAATATTGCTTATTTAAACGAAACAGCAACGATCTTTAAATGCTTGAAAATGCGTATTTTAGCAAAATAGCCATTTGAGATTGAATCTGTTTTTATTCGTTTAAACAGCATAATAACGACCATGAATTTTATATTCGTATTTTATAATATGCGTTATTTGAAGATTTCAACGATCTAAAATGCTTGAACTGTGTTTTATCAAAACAGACGTTTGATTATAAACGACGATTTTAATCGCGTAACATCATAAATACGACGAATTTTTATTATTCAGATTTAAATTAATATTGCTTTATTTTGAACGATTCAACGATCTAAAATGCTTGAAAATGCTTATTTTAGCGAAAGAGCACTTTTGAGCTTAATCTGCGTTTTAACGCGTAAAACAGCATAAAAACGACGAATTTTTTATTATCGTTTTTATTAAATGTTATTTAAACGATTTCAACGATCTAAAATGCTTGAAAATGCTTATTTTAGAAAAGCACGTTTTGAGCTTTAATCTGCGTTTTTAACGCGTAAAACAGCATAAAACGACGAAATTTTTATTATTCGTTTTATTAATATTGCGTCTATTTGAACGATTTCAACGATCTAAAATGCTTGAAAATGATTATTTTACAAAACAGCCGTTTTGAGCTTTAATCGCGTTTTAACGCGTAAACAGCATAAAAACGACGATTTTTATTATTCGTTTTTTTAATATTGCGTTATTTGAACGATTTCAACGATCTAAAATGCTTGAAAATGATTATTTTAGCAAAACAGCACGTTTTGAGCTTTAATCTGCGTTTTAACGCGTAAAACAGCATAAAACGACGAATTTTTATTATTCGTTTTTATAATATTACTCTATTTGAACGATTTCAACGATCTAAAATGCTTGAAAATGCTTATTTTAGCAAAAAGCACGTTTTGAGCTTAATCTGCGTTTTTACGCGTAAAACAGCATAAAACGACGAAATTTTTATTATTCGTTTTTATTAATATTGCGTCTATTTGAACGATTTCAACGATCTAAAATGCTTGAAAATGATTATTTTAGCAAAACAGCACGTTTTGAGCTTTAATCTGCGTTTAACGCGTAAAACAGCATAAAACGACGAATTTTTATTATTCGTTTTATTAATATTGCTTCTATTTGAACGATTTCAACGATCTAAAATGCTTGAAAATGCTTATTTTAGCAAAACAGCACGTTTTGAGCTTTAATCTGCGTTTTAACGCGTAAAACAGCATAAAACGACGAAATTTTTATTATTCGTTTTTATTAATATACGTCTATTTGAACGATTTCAACGATCTAAAATGCTTGAAAATGATTATTTTAGCAATTATTTAGCAAAACAGCACGTTTGAGCTTTAATCTGCGTTTTAACGCGTAAACAGCATAAAAGGACAATTTTTATTCGTTTTTTATTAATATTGCTTCTATTTAAACGATTTCAACGATCTAAATGCTTGAAAGTACTTATTTTAGCAAAATAGCACGTTTGAACTTTAATCACCGCGTTTTACGCGTGCGTAGCATAAAAACGGCAAATTTTATTATTCGTTTTTATTAATATTGCGTCTATTTGAACAGTTCCAACGATCTAAAATGCTTGAAAATGATTATTTTGTAAAACAGCACGTTTTGAGCTTTAATCTGCGTTTTAACGCGTAAACAGCATAAAACGACGAATTTTTATTATTCGTTTCTTATTAATATTGGCTTCTATTTGAACGGTTCAACGTCTAAAATGCTTGAAAATGCTTATTTTAGCGAAAAGAGCACGTTTTGAGCTTTAATCTGCGTTTTAACGCGTAAAACAGCATAAAAACGACAGAGAGAATTTTTATTATTCGTTTTTATTAATATTACACGTCTATTTGAACGATTTCAACGATCTAAAATGCTTGAAAATGATTAATTTTAGCAAAACAGCACGTTTTTGAGGCTTTAATCTGCGTTTTAACGCGTAAAACGGCAAAACGACGAAATTTTTATTATTCGTTTTTTATTAATATTGCGTCTATTTGAACGATTTCAACGATCTAAAATGCTTGAAAATGATTATTTTAGCAAAACAGCGTTTGTTTAATCTGCGTTTTAACGCGTAAAACAGCATAAAAACGACGAAAGATTTTTTATTATTCGTTTTATTATGTGCTTCTATTTTGAACGATTTCAGCAATCTGAAATGCTTAAAATGCTTATTTTAGCAAAACAGCACGTTTGAGCTTAAATCTGCGCAACGCGTAAACAGCATAAAAACGACGAAATTTTATTATTCGTTTTTGATTAATATTACGTCTATTTGAACGATTTCAATGATCTAAAATGCTTAGAAAATGATTATTTTTAGCAAAACAGCACGTTGAAAAACCCTTTTGAGCTTAATTGCTTTTAACGCGTTAAACGCTAAAAAGCGAAATTTTTATTATGTTTTTTATATTTTTTTGAACGATTCAACGATCTAAAATGCTTAAATGATTATTTTAAACAAATTATTTTGAGCTTTAACCGTTTTAACGTAAACCATAAAAAAATTTTAATTCGATTTTATAATATTGCTTTATTTGAACGATTCCAACGATTAAAATGCTTAAAATGCTATTAAAGCAAAACAGCACGTATTTGCTTAAAGCGTTTTAACCTAAAACGTTTAAAACGTAAAATTTTATTAATTTTGATTAATATTGCTTTTTAATGCTTTAAGATTAAACGTTGAAAATTTATTTGAAACTGCTTTTTAGTAAAATCACGTTTTTGTTATTAGCTAAAACGAAATTATATTTTTTTTATATTATGCTATTTAATATTTAACGATTTTAAAATGTTAAAATGCTTGTTTTTTAGCAAAAAGCATTTTGATTTAATCTTTTTACGCGTAAAAAAAAAAGACGAATTTTATAATTCGTTTTTATTAAATTGTTATTTGAACGATTTCAACGATCTAAAATGCTTAAAATGATATTTTAGCAAAACAGACGTTTTGAGTTTAATCTGCGTTTTAACGTTAAAACGCATAAAACGAAATTTAATTATCTTTTTATTAATATTGCTTCTATTTTAACGATTTCAACGATCTAAATTTTAAAATGTTATTTTAGCAAAAAGCATTTTAGATTTTTGGTTTTAACGCGTAAATTAATAAACGAATTTTAATTATTTTTTTATTATATTGTTCTATTTGAACGATTTCAACGATTAAAATGCTTAAAATGATTATTTAGCAAAAAAGTTTTTTTTAATCTGCGTTTTAAGCGAAATAAACGTAAAACGACGAAATTTTATTGTTTTATTAATATTGCTTATTTGTACATTTCAACGATCTAAAATGCTTAAAATTTATTTTACAAAACAGCACGTTTTCAGCTTTAATCTGCGTTTTAACCAAAAGAAAAAAAACGACGAATTTTATTTATTTTTTTATATTAATTTGCTTTCAACGATCTAAATGCTAAAATCATTAATTTAAAATTTTATTTTGAAAATCTGCTTTAAGCGTTAACGCTAAGCAACGAATTTTATAATTTTTTATTAATATTGCTTCTTTGAATCCTTTTAACGTTAAAATGCTAAAATGTTTTTTTAAAAAGCATTTTGGTTTTAATCTGCGTTTTAACGCAAAACAAAAAAAGGGAAAATTTTTTTTATTTTTTTATTATATTGTCTATTTGAAATTTCAACGATCTAAAATGCTGAAAATGATTATTTTAGCAAAACAGCGTTTTGAGTTTTAATTGCGTTTTAACGCGTAAACAGCATAAAACGACAAATTTTTATTATTGTTTTATTAATATTGTTTATTTGAACGATTCAACATAAACTGAAAATTTTTTTGAAAAATTTTTTTTACCTTTTAAGCTAATCGTATTAAAATTAAAATTTTTTAAAAATTTTATTAATATCGTTATTTAAATATTAGCGTCTAAAACTTGAATATTATTTTTAATAAACATGTTATTTAAACCCTTTTAACTAATCTTAAGGTAAAACGAAAAATTTTTTTATTATTGGTTATTTTAAATTAACGTCATTTTAACGTTTAAAATTTATTTGAAAAGCATTTTAAAATTTTATTTTTAAAAGGATAAAAACGAAATTTTTATTATTTTTTTTAATATTATTGGGGATTTAACAATTTAAATGTTTAAAATTATTTTAAAAACACGTTTTATTAAACTGGTTTTTTTTAAAACCATTTAACGACAATTTTTTATATTTGTTTTTTTTAAAATTGCTTCTATTTGAACAGTTTTCAACGATCGATAGCAGAAAATGCTTATTTTTAGCAAAACCAGCACGTTTGAGCTTAAATCTGCGTTTTAACGCGTAAAAACAACATAAAACGACGAGAATTTTTATTATTCGTTTTTGATTAATGTGCGTCTATTTGAACGATTTCAATGATCTAAAAATGCTTGAAAATGATTATTTTAGCAAAACAGCACGTTTTGAGCTTTAATCTGCGTTTTTAACGCGTAAACAATAAAACGACGGTACATTATTCGTTTTTATTATGTGCTTCTATTTGAACGATTTCAGCGATCTAAAATGCTTGAAAATGCTTATTTTAGCAAAGTAAGCGCGTTTTGAGCTTTAATCTGCGTTTTACGCGTAAAACAGCATAAAACGACAGAATTTTATTATTCGTTTTTTATTAATGTGCGTCTGTTTGAACGATTTCAGCGATCTAAAATGCTTGAAAATGATTATTTTAGCAAAACAGCACGTTTTGAGCTTTAATCTGCGTTTTAACGCGTAAAACAACATAAAACGACGAATTTTTATTATTCGTTTTTTTATTAATATTGCTTCTATTTGAACAGTTTCAACGATCTAAATGCTTAAAATGCTTATTTTAGCAAAACAGCGTTTGAGCTTTTAATCTGCGTTTTAGCGTAAAACAACATAAAAACGACGAATTTTTATTATTCGTTTTTATTATGTGCTTCTATTTGAACGATTTCAACGATCACAAATGCTTGAAAATGCTTATTTTAGCAAAACAGCGTTTTGGGCTTTAATCTGCGTTTTTAACGCGTAAAACAACATAAAACGACGAGGAATTTTTTATTATTCGTTTTTATTAATATTGCGTCATTTGAACGATTTCAACGATCTAAAATGCTTGAAAATGATTATTTTAATAACAAACAGCGTTTTCAAAGCTTTAATCTGCGTTTTAGCGCGTAAACAGCATAAAACGACAATTTTTATTATTCGTTTTTATTAATATTGCTTCTATTTGAACGATTTCAACTTGATCTAAAATGCTTGAAAATGTATTTTAGCAAAACAGCACGTTTTGAGCATTAATCCTGCGTTATAACGCGTAAAACAGAATAAAAACGACGAAATTTTATTTTTCGTTTTTATTAATATTTCGTATATTTGTACGTTTAGCGATCTAAAATGCTTGAAAATGATTATTTTAGCAAAACAGCACGTTTGAGCTTTAATCTGCGTTTTAACGCGTAAAACAACATAAAACGACAGATTTTTATTATTCGTTTTTTATTAATATTAATACACGAACGATTTCAGCGATCTAAAATGGCGAAAATGCTTATTTTAGCAAAACAGCACGTTTTGAGCTTTTAATCTGCGTTTTAACGCGTAAAAACAGCATAAAAACGACAGAAATTTTTATTATTCGTTTTTTATTAATATTGCGTCTATTTGGAACGGTTCAACGATCTAAAATGCTTGAAAATGATTATTTTGTAAAACAGCACGTTTTGAGCTTTTAATCTGCGTTTTAACGCGTAAAACAGCATAAAACGACAATTTTATTATTTGTTTTTATTAATATTGCTTCTATTTGGACGATTTCAACGATCTAAAATGCTTGAAAATGCTTATTTTAGCAAAACAGCACGTTCTTTTGAGCTTTAATCTGCGTTTTAGCGCGTAAAACAGCATAAAACGACGAAATTTTTTATTATTCGTTTTTATTAATATACGTCTATTTTACGAAAAGACGATTTCGACGATCTAAAATTAGCGAAATGATTATTTTAGCAGAACAGCACGTTTTGAGCTTCAATATGCGTTTTAACGCGTAAAACAGCATAAAAACGACGAATTTTTTATTATTCGTTTTATTAATATTGCTTCTATTTGAACGGTTCAGCGATCTAAAATGCTTGAAAATGCTTATTTTAGCAAAACAGCACGTTTTGAGCTTTGTCCTGCGTTTTAACGCGTAAAACAGCATAAAACGACGGGGTACACATTATTCGTTTTTTTTGTGTATTGCATCTATTTGAACGATTTCAACGATCTAAAATGCTTGAAAATGATTATTTTAGCAAAACAGCGTTTTTGAGCTTTAATCTGCGCGTTTAACGCGTAAAACAGCATAAAACGACGAATTTTTTATTATTCGTTTTTTATTAATATTACTTCTGTTGAACGATTTCAACGATCTATAATGCTTGAAAATGTATGTTAGCAAAACAGCACGTTTTGGGCTTTAATCTGCGTTTTAACGCGTAAAACTTAACATAAAACGTAAATTTTTGTTATTGCGTTTTTATTATGTGCGTCTAATGGGAGACAATTTCAACGATCACAAAATGCTTGAAAATGATTATTTTAGCAAAACAGCGTTTTGCAGCTTTTAATCTGCGTTTTAACGCGTAAAACAGCATAAAAACGACGAATTTTTATTATTCGTTTTTATTAATATTGCTTCTATTTGAACGATTTCAGCGATCCTGATAGCGAAAAGTACTTATTTTAGCAAAACAGCACGTTTGAGCATTAATCTGCGTTATAACGCGTAAAACAGAATAAAAACGACGAAATTTTATTTTTTCGTTTTTTATTAATATTTCGTATATTTGTACGATTTCCAGCGATCTAAAATGCTTGAAAATGATTATTTTAGCAAAACAGCACGTTTGAGCTTTTAATCTGCGTTTAACGCGTAAAACAACATAAAACGGCAGATTTTTTTATTATTCGTTTTTTATTAATAATGTGCTTCTATTTGAACGATTTCAGCGATCTAAAGGCCGCTGAAACTGCTTATTTTAGCAAAACGAAAGCGTTTGAGGCTTTAATCTGCGTTTTAACGCGTAAAACAGCATAAAACGACAGAAATTTTTATTATTCGTTTTTTATTAATATTGCGTCTATTTGAACGTTCAACGATCTAAAATGCTTGAAAATGCTTATTTTAGCAAAAACAGCGCGTTTTGAGGCTATAATCTGCGTTTTAACGCGTAAAACAGCATAAAAACGACGAAATTTTGATTATTCGTTTTTTTTATTAATATGCGTCTATTTGAACGATTTCAACGATCTAAAATGCTTGAAAATGATTATTTTAGCAAAACAGCGCGATTTTGAGCGCAATCTGCTTTTGCGCGAAAAACAGCATAAAACGACCAATTTTTATTATTTGTTTTTATTAATATTGCTTCTATTTGGGCAATTTCAACGATCTAAAATGCTTGAAAATGCTTATTTTAGCAAAACAGCACGTTTTTTTTTTTTTTTTTTTTTTGAGCTTTAATCTGCGTTTTAACGCGTAAAACAGCATAAAACGGCAGAAATTTTTATTATTCGTTTTATTAATATTGCGCGTCTGTTGAAAAGACGATTTCGACGATCGTCTTGAAAATGATTATTTTTAGCAGAACAGCACGTTTTGAAGGCTTTAATCTGCGTTTTACGCGCGTAAACAGCATAAAAACGACGAATTTTTTTATTATTCGTTTTATTAATATTGCTTCTATTTGAACGATTTCAACGATCTAAAATGCTTGAAAATGCTTATTTTAGCAAAACAGCACGTTTTTGAGCTTTAATCTGCGTTTAACGCGTAAAACAGCATAAAACGACGAAATTTTTATTATTCGTTTTTTTTATTAATGCATCTATTTACAGACGATTTCAACGATCTAAATCTTGAAAATGATTATTTAGCAAAACAGCACGTTTGAGCTTTAATCTGCGTTTTAACGCGTAAAACAGCATAAAACGACGAATTTTTTATTATTCGTTTTATTAATATTGCTTCTATTTGAACGATTTCAACGATCTATAATGCTTGAAAATGTATGTTAGCAAAACAGCACGTTTTGAGCTTTTGTCTGCGTTTTTAACGCGTAAGAGCAGCATAAAAACGACGAATTTTTGTTATTCGTTTTATTAATATTTGCGTCTAATGGAACAATTTCAACGATCTGGAAATGCTTGAAATGATTGTTTTGTAAAACAGCGTTTTCAGCTTTAATCTGCGTTTTAACGCGTAAAACAACATAAAACGACAGATTTTTTATTATTCGTTTTTGTTAATGTGGCTTCTATTTGAACGATTTCAACGATCTGAAATGCTTGAAAATGCTTCATTTTGTAAAACAGCACGTTTTGAGCATTAATCCTGCGTTCCATAACGCGTAAAACAGAATAAAACGGAATTTTTATTTTTTCGTTTTATTAATATTTCGTATATTTGTACGTTTCAACGATCTAAAATGCTTGAAAATGATTATTTTAGCAAAACAGCACGTTTGAGCTTTTAATCTGCGTTTAACGCGTAAAACAACATAAAACGACAGATTTTTATTATTCGTTTTATTAATATTGCTTCTATTTGAACATTTCAACGATCTAAAATGCTTGAAAATGCTTGTTGCAGCAAAAACCCAGCACGTTTGAGCTTTAATCTGAGTTTTAACGCGTAAACAGCATAAAAACGACAAGAATTTTTATTATTCGTTTTATTAATATTGCGTCTATTTGAACGCGATTTCGACGATCGTCTTGAAATGATTATTTTAGCAGAACAGCACGTTTTGAGCTTTAATCTGCGTTTTAACGCGTAAAACAACATAAAAACGGCGAATTTTTTATTATTCGTTTTTATTAATATTTAGCTATATTTGAACGATTTCAACGATCTAAAATGAAATGCTTATTTTAGCAAAACAGCGCGTTTTGAGCTTTAATCTGCGTTTTAACGCGTAAACAGCATGAAGCGACGGGGTGCTTTTATTATTCGTTTTTTATTAATATTGCATCTATTTGAACGATTTTCAACGATCTAAAATGGCGAAAATGATTATTTTAGCTTAAAACAGCGCGTTTTGAGCTTTTAATCTGCGTTTTAACGCGTAAAACAGCATAAAACGACAGATTTTTATTATTCATTAATATTTAGCATACTGTTTGAACGATTTCCAGCGATCTATAGTAGCGAAAGGCAGCATGTTGTAAAACGGCGTTTTGGGCTTTGATCTTATCGTTAACGCGTAAAACAACAAAAACAACAAAATTTTATTATTCGTTTTATTATGTAACCACGTCTAATGGAACCATTCAACAATCATCGCAAAAGCCAATTATTTTAACAAAACAACACATTTCAACTTTAATCTGCGTTTTAACGCGTAAAACAACATAAAACGACAATTTTTATTATTCGTTTTTATTAATATTACTTCTATTTAGACGATTTCAACGATCTGAAATGCTTAAGAAATGCTTATTTATAAAACAGCACGTTTGAGCATTAATCTGCGTTATAACGTAAATCAGAATAAAACGACGAAATTTTATTTTTCGTTTTATTAATATTTCGTATATTTAGCGCGATTTCAACGATCTAAAATGCTTGAAAATGATTATTTTAGCAGCAAAACAGCGTTTGAGCTTTAATCCTGCGTTTTAACGCAGCGTAAAACAGCATAAAACGACGAATTTTTTATTATTCGTTTTTTATTATCTTCTTCTATTTGAACGTGATTTCAACGATCTAAAATGCTTGAAAATGCTTATTTTAGCAAAACAGCACGTTTTGAGAGCTTTAATCTGCGTTTTAACGCGTAAAGCAGCTTATAAAAACGACGAAATTTTTATTATTCGTTTTTATTAATATTGCGTCTGTTGAACGGTTCAACGATCTAAAATGCTTGAAAATACTTATTTTAGCAAACAGCGCGTTTTGAGCTTTAATCACGTTTTAACGCGTAAAACAACATAAAACGACAGAAATTTTGATTATTCGTTTTTATTAATATTGCGTCTATTTGAACGATTTCAACGATCTAAAATGCTTGAAATGATTATTTTAATAAAACAGCACGTTTTGAGCTTTAATCTGCGTTTAACGCGTAAAACAACATAAAACGACCAATTTACACATTATTTGTTTTTTTTTATTATGTTAGCTTCTATTTGAACGATTTCAACGATCTAAATGCTTGAAAATGCTTATTTTAGCAAAACAGCACGTTTTTGAGCACAATCTGCGTTTTAACGCGTAAAACAGCATAAAACGACAGAATTTTTTATTATTCGTTTTTTTATTAATATTGCGTCTATTTGAACAGTTTCAACGATCTAAAATGCTTGAAAATGATTATTTTGTAGAACAGCACGTTTTTGAGCTTTAATCTGCGTTTAACGCGTAAACAGCATAAAACGACGAAATTTTTATTATTCGTTTTTTATTAATATTGCGTCTATTTGAACGATTTCAACGATCCTAAAGATGCTTGAAAATGAGATTATTTTAGCAAAACAGCACGTTTGAGCTTTAATCTGTGTTTTAACGCGTAAAACAGCATAAAAACAACAATTTTTATTATTCGTTTTTTATTAATATTACTTCTATTTGAACAATTTCAACGATCTAAAATACTTGAAAATGCTTATTTTTAGCAAAACAGCACGTTTTGAGCTTAAATCTGCGTTTTAACGCGTAAAACAACATAAAAACGACAGAAATTTTATTATTCGTTTTTTGATTAATATTGCGTCTATTTGAACGATTTTCAATGATCTAAAATGCTTGAAAATGATTATTTTAGCAAAACAGCACGTTTGAGCTTTAATCTGCGTTTTAACTTGCGTAAAACAGCATAAAACGACGAATTTTTATTATTCGTTTTGTTAATATTTGCTTCTATTTGAACAGTTTCAACGATCTAAAATGCTTGAAAATGCTTATTTTGTAAAATAGCACGTTTTGAGCTTTAATCTGCGTTTTTACGCGTAAAACAGCATAAAAACGACAGAAATTTTATTATTCGTTTTTATTAATATTGCGCGTCTGTTTGAACGGTTTTCAACGATCTAAAATGCTTGAAAATGATTATTTTAGCAAAACAGCGTTTTGAGCTTTAATCTGCGTTTTAACGCGTAAAACAGCATAAAAACGACGAATTTTTTATTATTCGTTTTTATTAATATTGCTTCTATTTGAACGATTTCAACAATCTAAAATGCTTAAAATACTTATTTTAGCAAAACAGCACGTTTTGAGCTTTTAATCTGCGTTTTAACGCGTAAAACGCTTATAAAAACGACGAATTTTTATTATTCGTTTTTTTTTATTAATATTGCTTCTATTTGAACGATTTCAACGATCTAAAATGCTTGAAAATGCTTATTTTAGCAAAACAGCACGTTTTGAGCTTTTAATCTGCCGTTTTAACGCGTAAAACAACATAAAAATGACGAAATTTTATTATTCGTTTTAATATTGCGTCTATTTAGCGAACGATTTCAACGATCTAAAATGCTTGAAAATGATTATTTTAGCAAAACAGCGTTTTTCAGCTTTAATCTGCGTTTTAACGCGTAAAACAACATAAAACGACAATTTTGTTAATCGTTTTTTATTAATATTACTTCTATTTGAACGATTTCAACGATCTAAAATGCTTGAAAATGCTTATTTTAGCAAACAGCACGTTTTGAGCATTAATCTGCGTTATAACGCGTAAACAGAATAAAAACGACGAAATTTTTATTTTCGTTTTTATTAATATTCGTATATTTGTACGATTTCAACGATCTAAAATGCTTGAAAATGATTATTTTAGCAAAAGAACAGCACGTTTTAAGGCAATCACCGTTTACAACGCGTAAAACAGCATAAAACGACGAATTTTTATTATTGTTTTTTATTATGTGAAAACATCACAGACGATTTCAACGATCACAAAATTAGCAGAAAATGCTTGTTTTTAGCAAAACAGCACATTTTGAGCTTTAATCTGCGTTTTAACGCGTAAAACAGCATAAAAACGACAGAAATTTTTTATTATTCGTTTTTATTAATATGCGTCCTATTTAGACGATTTCCAACGATCTAAAATGCTTGAAAATGATTATTTTATAAAACAGCGATTTTTGAGCTTTAATCTGCGTTTTGACGCGTAAACAGCATAAAACTTGACCAATTTTTTATTATTTGTTTTTATTAATATTGCTTCTATTTAGACGATTTCCAGCGATCTAAAATGTGAAAATGCTTATTTTAGCAAAACAGCGCGTTTTGAGCTTTAATCTGCATTTTAACGCGTAAAACAGCATAAAACGGCCAAATTTTTATTATTCGTTTTTATTAATATTGCGTCTATTTGAACGATTTCAACGTCTAAAATGCTTAAAAATGCTTATTTTAGCAGCAAAACAGCACGTTTGAGCTTTTAATCACCGTTTTAACGCGTAAAACAGCATAAAACGACAGATTTTTATTATTCGTTTTTTTTATTAATATTGCTTCATTTGAACGGTTCAACGATCTAAAATGCTTAGAAAAATCTTATTTTAATAAAACAGCACGTTTTGAGGCTTTAATCTGCGTTTAACGCGTAAAACAGCATAAAACGACAGGAATTTTATTATTCGTTTTTATTAATAGTGATTATCTATTTGAACGATTCAACGATCTAAAATGCTTAAAATGATTAATTTTAAGCAAAACAGCACGTTTTGAACTTTAATCTGCGTTTAACGCGTAAAAACAACGCATAAAACGACAGATTTTTATTATTCGTTTTTATTATGTGCTTCTATTGAACGATTTCAACGATCTATAATGCTTGAAAAATACTTATGTTAGCAAAACAGCACGATTTTGAGCTTTAATCTGCGTTTAACGTAAAACAACATAAAACGACAGAAATTTTATTCGTTTTTATTAATATTGCGTCAATGGAACAAATTTCAGCAGTCAAAATGTAAATGAAAGTTATTTTGCTCAAACGGCGTTTTGAAGTCTTGGTTTGGCGCGTGGGCAGCATAAAGGCGACGATTTTTTGTTGTTCGGTTTTGATGTGTTGGCTTCTGTTTGGACGTTTCGGCGGTCGCAAAGATGGCGGAGTATTTGTTTTGGCAAGGCAGCGCGTTTTGGGCTTTGATCGCGTTTTGGCGGCGTGAGCGGCATAAAGAGCAGGCAGAAATTTTTTATTGTTCGTTTTTTGTTAATGTTGCGTCTGTTTGAACGGTTTCAGCGATCTAAAATGCTGGAAAATGCTTATTTTTATAAAACAGCGCGTTTTGGGCTTTAATCTGCATTTTGGCAGCGTAAAGGCAGCATAAAACGACAGAATTTTTGTTATTCGTTTTTATTAATATTGCACGTCTATTTGAACGGTTTAAACGATCTAAAATGCTTGAAAATGATTATTTTACAAAACAGCACGTTTTGGGGTTTCTCGGTTTTTTAAAGCGTAAAACGGGATTTCGACGAATTTTTTATTATTCGTTTTTTTTAATATTCTTCATTTGAACGATTTCAACGGTCTAAAATGTTGGAAAAAAGCTTATTTTAGCAAAACGGGGCCCTTTTTAGTTTAATCTGCGTTTTAACGCGTAAAACAGCATAAAAAAGACGGAAAATTTTTTTATTCGTTTTTTATTAATATTGCGTCTATTTGAACGATTTCAACGATCCCAAAATGCTTTAAAAAAGCTTTTTTTTGAGCAAAAACCCCGTTTTTAGCTTTAAAACTGCGTTTTGCGTAAAAAGCCCTTGGGGGACGAAATTTTTATTATTCGTTTTTATTAATACCCTCTATTTGAACGATTTCCCGATCTAAAATGCTTGAAAAAAGATTATTTTAGCAAAAAAAGCACGTTTTTAGGGTTTAATCTGCGTTTTTTAAAGCGTAAAACAGCATAAAACGACGAATTTTTTATTATTCGTTTTTTTTTTAAAATTGCTTCTATTTGGGAAAGATTTCAACGATCTAAAATGCTTGAAAATGATTATTTTAAAAAAAGCACGTTTTGAGCTTTAATCTGCGTTTTAACGCGTAAAAAAGCATAAAAACGACGAATTTTTTTTATTGTTTTTTTTTTAATATTGCATCTTTTGAACGATTTCAACGATCACAATGCGAAAATGCTTATTTTAGCAAAACAGACGTTTTTAGCTTTAATCGCGTTTTAACGCGTAAAACAACATAAAAAGACAATTTTTTTTTATTCGTTTTTTTTAAAATTTTCGTCTATTTGAACAAATTTTAACGACCCCAAAAAGCTTGAAAATTAAAAATTTTTTTAGCAAAACAGCACGTTTTGAGCTTTAATCTGCGTTTTTTAAAAGGTAAAACAGCATAAAAAAGACGAAATTTTTATTATTCGTTTTTTTTAATATTGCTTTTTTTGGGGAAAGATTTCAAAAAGATCTAAAATGCTTGAAAATGTTATTTTGAAAACGCACGTTTAAATT
The DNA here is from genome assembly GCF_025399875.1 of Dalotia coriaria. Lineage (NCBI taxonomy): Eukaryota > Metazoa > Arthropoda > Insecta > Coleoptera > Staphylinidae > Dalotia > Dalotia coriaria. The sequence continues at coordinate 96,730 of NW_027045681.1, forward strand.
TTTAAACTGCGTTTTTAAAGGTAAAAACCGGGAAAAACGACCCAAATTTTTTTTTTATTCGTTTTTAATTTAAAATTTGGGGCCCATTTGAACGATTTCCCAAAGATCTAAAACGAAAAGATTATTTTTGCAAAAAAAGCACGTTTTAGCTTTTAACCGCGTTTTTAAAGCGTAAAACAGCATAAAAAAAGACAATTTTTATTATTCGTTTTTATTAATTCTTTTATTTGAACGATTTCAACGGTCTAAAATGCTTGAAAATGATTATTTTAGCAAAACAGCACGTTTAGAGCTTTTTAAACTGCGTTTTAACGGTAAACAGCATAAAACGACGAAATTTTTATTATTCCCTTTTTATTAATATTGCGTCTATTTGAACATTTCAAACGATCTAAAATGCTTGAAGATGATTATTTTAAACAAAACTGCAGTTTCCAGCTTTAATCTGCGTTTTTAACGCGTAAAACAGCTAAAAAAGACGAATTTTTTATTATTCGTTTTATTAATATTCGTCTATTTGAACGATTTCAACGATCTAAAATGCTTGAAAATGATTATTTTAGCAAAAAAGCACGTTTTGAGTTTAATCTGCGTTTTAACCCTAAAAAAGCAAAAACGACGAATTTTATTATTCGTTTTTTAATATGCTTCTATTTGAACGATTTTACGGTCTAAAATGCTTGAAAATGATTATTTTAGCAAAACAGCACGTTTGAGCTTTTAATCTGCGTTTTAACGCGTAAAACAGCATAAAACGACGAATTTTTATATTCGTTTTTTAATATTGTTCTATTTGAACGATTTCAACGATCTACAAAGCTTGAAAATGCTTATTTTAGCAAAACAGCACGTTTCGAGCTTTAATCTGCGTTTTAACGCGTAAAACAGCAAAAAACGACGAAATTTTTATTATTCGTTTTTATTTAAAATTTTCGTCTATTTGAACGATTTCAACGATCTAAAATGCTTGAAAAAAGATTATTTTTAGCAAAACTGCACGTTTTGAGCTTTAATCTGCGTTTTAACGCGTAAAACAGCATAAAAAAGACGAATTTTTATTTCGTTTTTTATTAATATTGCGTCTATTTGAACGATTTCAACAATCAAAATGCTTGAAAATGATTATTTTAGCAAAACAGCACGTTTTGAAGCTTTAATCCCGGGTTTTAACGCGTAAAAAGCATAAAACGACGAATTTTTATTATTCGTTTTTTAAATATTGCTTCTATTTGAAACGTTTCAACGGTCAAAATGCTTTGAAAAGGCTTATTTTTGCAAAACAGCACGTTTTGAGCTTTAATCTGCGTTTTTAACGGGTAAAACACATAAAAAAGACTAAATTTTTATTATTCGTTTTTATTAATTTCGTCTATTTGAACGATTTCAACGATCTAAAATGCTTGAAAATGATTATTTTAGCAAAACAGCACGTTTTTAGCTTTAATTCTTTTTTCGCGTAAAACAGCATAAAAACGCGAAATTTTTATTATTCGTTTTTATTAATATTGCGTCTATTTGAACGTTTTAACGATCTAAAATGCTTGAAAATGATTATTTTTGCAAAACGCACGTTTTTAGCAATCTGCGAACGCGTAAAAAACATAAAAAAAGCGAATTTTTATTATTCGTTTTTATTAATATTCTCTATTTGAACGATTTCCGGGTCTAAAATGCGAAAATGTATTTTTTTGCAAAAAAAAGCACGTTTTGATTTAATCTGCTTTTAACGCGTAAAACAGCATAAAAAAGCGAAAATTTTTTTATTCGTTTTTTTTAAATTGCTCTATTTGAACGATTTCAACGCCCCAAAAAGCTTGAAAAGTTATTTTGCAAAAAAAGCCCTTTTGAGCTTTAATCTCGTTTTTAACGCGTAAAACGCATAAAACACGAATTTTTTTTTATTTGTTTTTTTTTAATATTGCTTCTATTTGAACGTTTCAACGATCTAAAAGCGAAAATGTTTTTTTTACAAAAAACACGTTTTGAGCTTAAAACTGCGTTTTAACGCGTAAAACAGCATAAAACGACGAAAATTTTTTATTATTCGTTTTATTAATATTGCCTCTATTTGAACGATTTCAACGATCAAAAAGCGAAAAAGTTATTTTAGCAAAAAAAAAGTTTTGGGTTTAATCCGTTTTAAGCGTAAAAAAGCATAAAACGACGAAATTTTTTTTTGTTTTTTTTTAATATTTCGTCTATTTGAACAAATTTTAACGTCTAAAAAGCGAAAATGTTATTTTTAGCAAAAAGGCCTTTTGAGCTTTAATCTGCGTTTTAACGCGTAAAACAGCATAAAACGACGAATTTTTTTTTATTCGTTTTTTTTTATTTCGTCTATTTGAACGATTTCAACGATCAAAAAAAGCTTGAAAAATTATTTTGCAAAACAGCACGTTTTGAGTTTAATCTGCGTTTTAACGCGTAAAACAGCATAAAACCACACATTTTTAATTTTTCGTTTTATTAATATTGCGTCTATTTGAACGATTTCAACGATTTAAAAAAGCTTGAAAAAAAGATTAATTTAAACAAAACAGCACGTTTTATTTTTTTCTGCGTTTTAACGCGTAAAAAAAGCCCTAAAAACGACGAATTTTTTTTTTCGTTTTTTTTAATATTGTTTCCCATTTGAACGATTTAACGATCCAAAAAGTTGAAAATGTTTTTTTGAAAAAAAGCACGTTTTTTAGCTTTAATCTGCGTTTTAAGGGGTAAAAACAGCATAAAACGACGAAATTTTTATTTTTCGTTTTTAAAGCCTATTTGGCCATTTCAACGATCTAAAATGCTTTAAAAAGAATTTTTTCAGCAAAACAGCACGTTTTATTTTTTAAACTGGTTATAACGCGTAAAAGCAAAAAAAAAAATTTTTTCCACGTTTTTTTTAATATTGTTTTCTATTTAACTTTTCAACGATCTAAAAATACTTTGGGAAAAAGATTAAAATTTTAAAAAACCGTTTTTGGTTTTAAAACGCGTTTTTAAAAAGGGAAAACGCTTTAAAAAAGGGCGAAATTTTTTTTTTTGTTTTTTTTTAAAAATTGCCTTATTTGAACCATTTCCCAAAAATCTAAAATGCTTGAAAAAGCTAATTTTAGCAAAACAGCACGTTTTGAGCTTTAATCTGCGTTTTAACGCGTAAACAGCATAAAACGACGAAATTTTTTTTATTCGTTTTTATTAATATTGCGTCTATTTGAACGATTTCAAACGATCTAAAAATGCTTGAAAATGATTATTTTAGCAAAACAGCACGTTTTGAGCTTTAATCTGCGTTTTAACGCGTAAAACAGAATAAAACGACGAATTTTTATTATCGTTTTTATTAATATTGCTTCTATTTGAACGATTTCAAGATCTAAAATGCTTTGAAAATGCTTATTTTAGCAAAACAGCACGTTTTAATTTAATCTGCGTTTTAGCGCGTAAACAGCATAAAAACGACGAAATTTTTATTATTCGTTTTTATAATATTGCGTCTATTTGAACGATTTCAACGATCTAAAATGCTTGAAAATGATTATTTTAGCAAAACTGCATCGTTTTGAGCTTTAATCTGCGTTTTAAGCGTAAAACAGCATAAAAACGACGAATTTTTATTATTCGTTTTTATTAATATTGCTTTATTTGAACGATTTCAACGGTCTAAAATGCTTGAAAAGCTTATTTTTGCAAAACAGCACGTTTTGAGCTTTAATCTGCGTTTAACAGCGTAAAACAGCAAAAACGACGACATTTTTATTATTCGTTTTATTAATATTGCGTCTATTTGAACGATTTCAACGATCTAAAATGCTTGAAAATGATTATTTTAGCAAAACAGACGTTTTGAGCTTTAATCTGAGTTTTAACGCGTAAACAGCATAAAAAAAGACGAATTTTTATTATTCGTTTTTATTAATATTGCTTCTATTTGAACGATTTCAACGATCTAAATGCTTGAAAATGTTATTTTAGCAAAACAGCACGTTTTGAGCTTTTTAAACTGCGTTTTAACGCGTAAAACAGCATAAAAACGACGAAATTTTTATTATTCGTTTTTTTTAATATTGCGTCTATTTGAACGATTTCAACGATCTAAAAATGCTTGAAAATGATTATTTTAGCAAAACAGCACGTTTTGAGCTTTAATCTGCGTTTTAACGCGTAAAAAAGCATAAAAACGACGAAATTTTTATTACGTTTTTATTATATTGCGTCTATTTGAACGATTTCAACGATCTAAAATGCTTGAAAATGATTATTTTAGCAAAACAGCACGTTTTGAGTTTTAATCTGCGTTTTAACGCGTAAAACAGCCTAAAACGACGATTTTTTTTTATATTGCTTCTATTTGAACGATTTCAACGATCTCCCAAAGCTTGAAAATGATTATTTTAGCAAAACAGCACGTTTTGAGCTTTAATCTGCGTTTTAACGCGTAAAGCAGCATAAAAACGACGAATTTTTATTATTCGTTTTTATTAATATTGCTTCTATTTGAACGATTTCAACGATCTAAAATGCTTGAAAATGATTATTTTAGCAAAACAGCACGTTTTGAGTTTTTTAAACTGCGTTTTTACGCGTAACACAGCATAAAAAAAACGACGAATTATTTATTATTCGTATTTTATTAATATTGCTTCTATTTGAACGATTTCAACGATCTACAATGCTTGAAAATGCTTATTTTAGCAAAACAGCACGTTTCGAGCTTTAATCTGCGTTTTAACGCGTAAAAAAGCATAAAACGACGAAATTTTTATTATTCGTTTTATTAATATTGCGTCTATTTGAAAAGATTTCAACGATCTAAAATGCTTGAAAAAAGATTATTTTAGCAAAACTGCACGTTTGAGTTTTAATCTGCGTTTCCGTAAACAGCATAAAACGACGAATTTTTATTATTCGTTTTTATTAATATTGCCTCTATTTGAACGATTTCAACGGTCTAAAATGCTTGAAAAGCTTATTTTTGCAAAACAGCACGTTTTGAGTTTTAATCTCGCGTTTTTAAAGCGTAAAACAGCATAAAAACGACGAATTTTTATTATTCGTTTTTATTAATATTGCGTCTATTTGAACGATTTCAACGATCTAAAATGCTTGAAAATGAAATTTTTTTAGCAAAACAGCACGTTTTGAGCTTTATCTGCGTTTTAACGCGTAAAACAGCATAAAAACGACGAATTTTTTATTCGTTTTTATTAATATTGCTTATTTGAACGATTTCAACGATCTAAAATGCTTGAAAAAAGCTTATTTTAGCAAAACAGCACGTTTTGAGCTTTTTTAAACTGCGTTTTAACGCGTAAAACAGCATAAAACGACGAAATTTTTTTTATTCGTTTTTTTTTAATATTGCGTCTATTTGAACGATTTCAACGATCTAAAATGCTTGAAAATGATTATTTCAAAACAAAACAGCACGTTTTGAGCTTTAATCTGCGTTATAACGCGTAAAACAGCATAAAACGACGAATTTTTTACTATTCGTTTTTATTAATATTGTTTCTATTTGAACTATTTCAACGATCTAAAATACTTGAAAATGATTATTTTAGCAAACTGACGTTTTGAGCTTTAATCTGCGTTTTAACGCGTAAAACAGCATAAAAACGACGAATTTTTTATTATTCGTTTTTATTAATATTGCTTCTATTTGAACGATTTCAACGGTCTAAAATGCTTGAAAAGCTTATTTTTGCAAAACAGCACGTTTTGAGTTTAATCTGCGTTTTAACGCGTAAAACAGCATAAAACGACGAAATTTTTATTATTCGTTTTTATTAATATTGCGTCATTTGAACCATTTTAACGATCTAAAATGCTGAAAATGATTATTTTAGCAAAACGCACGTTTTGAGTTTTAATCTGCGTTTTAACGCGTAAAACAGCATAAAACGACGAATTTTTTATTATTCGTTTTTATTAATATTGCTTCTATTTGAACGATTTCAACGATCTAAAAATGCTTGAAAATGCTTATTTTAGCAAAACAGCACGTTTTGAGTTTTTAATCTGCGTTTTAGCGTAAAACAGCATAAAAACGACGAAATTTTATTATTCGTTTTTATTAATATTGCGTCTATTTAAACGATTTCAACGATCTAAAATGCTTGAAAATGATTATTTTAGCAAAACAGCACGTTTTGAGCTTTTAATCTGCGTTTTAACGCGTAAAACAGCATAAAACGACGATTTTTATTATTCGTTTTTATTAATATTGCTTCTATTTGAACGATTTCAACGATCTAAAATGCTCGAAAATGCTTATTTTAGCAAAACAGCACGTCTTGAGCTTTAATCTGCGTTTTAACGCGTAAACAGCATAAAAACGACGAATTTTTTATTATTCGTTTATAATTAATATTGCGTCTATTTTGAACATTTCAACGATCTAAAATGCTTGAAAATGATTATTTTAGCAAAACAGCATCGTTTTGAGCTTTAATCTGCGTTTAACGCGTAAAACAGCATAAAAACGACGAAATTTTTATTATTCGTTTTTATTAATATTGCGTCTATTTGAACGATTTCAACGATCTAAAAATGCTTGAAAATGATTATTTTAGCAAAACAGCACGTTTTGAGCTTTTAATCTGCGTTTTAACGCGTAAAACAGCGTAAAACGACGAAATTTTTATTATTCGTTTTTATTAATATTGCGTCTATTTGAACGATTTCAACGATCTAAAATGCTTGAAAATGATTATTTTAGCAAAAACAGCACGTTTTGAGCTTTAATCTGCGTTTTATCGCGTAAAACAGCAAAAAACGACGAATTTTATTATTCGTTTTTATTAATATTGCTTCTATTTGAACGATTTCAAACGATCTAAAATGCTTGAAAATGCTTATTTTAAGCTAAAACAGCACGTTTTGAGCTTTAATCTGCGTTTTAACGCGAAAACAGCATAAAACGACGAAATTTTTATTATTCGTTTTTATTAGTATTGCGTCTATTTGAACGATTTCAACCATCTAAAATGCTTGAAAATGATTATTTTAGCAAAACAGCACGTTTTGAGCTTTAATCTGCGTTTTAACGCGTAAACAGCATAAAACGACGAATTTTTATTATTCGTTTTTATTAATATGCTTCTATTTGAACGATTTCAACGATCTAAAATGCTTGAAAATGCTTATTTTAGCAAAACAGCACGTTTTGAACTTTAATCTGCGTTTTACGCGTAAAACAGCATAAAACGACGAAATTTTATTATTCGATTTTATTAATATTGCGTCTATTTGAACGATTTCAACGATCTAAAGTGCTTGAAAATGATTATTTTAGCAAAACAGCACGTATTGAGCTTTTAATCTGCGTTTTAACGCGTAAAATAAAACAACGAATTTTTATTATTCGTTTTTATTAATATTGCTTCTATTTGAACAATTTCAACGATCTAAAATGCTTGAAAATGCTTATTTTAGCAAAACAGCACGTTTTGAGTTTAATCTGCGTTTTAACGCGTAAAACAGCATAAAAACGACGAAATTTTTATTATTCGTTTTTTATTAATATTGCGTCTATTTTGAACCATTTTAACGATCTAAAATGCTTGAAAAATGATTATTTTAGCAAAACGCACGTTTTGAGCTTTAATCTGCGTTTTAACGCGTAAAACAGCATAAAACGACGATTTTTTTTTATTCGTTTTATTAATTGCTTCTATTTGAACGATTTCAACGATCTAAAATGCTTGAAAATGCTTATTTTGCTAAAACAGCACGTTTGAGTTTAATCTGCGTTTTACGCGTAAAACAAGCATAAAAACGACGAAATTTTTATTATTCGTTTTTTATTAATATTGCGTCTATTTGAACGATTTCAACGATCTAAAATGCTTGAAAATGATTATTTTAGCAAAACAGCACGTTATGAGCTTTAATCTGCGTTTTAACGCGTAAAACAGCATAAAACGACGATTTTTTATTATTCGTTTTATTAATATTGCTTCTATTTGAACGATTTCAACGATCTAAATGCTCGAAAATGCTTATTTTAGCAAAACAGCACGGCTTATTTTAGCAAAACAGCCGTTTTGAGCTTTTTAAACTGCGTTTTAACGCGTAAAACAACATAAAACGACGAAATTTTATTATTCGTTTTATTAATATTGCGTCTATTTGAACGATTTCAACGATCTAAAATGCTTGAAAATGATTATTTTAGCAAAACAGCACGTTTTGAGCTTTAATCTGCGTTTTAACGCGTAAAAACATAAAACGACATTTTTATTATTCGTTTTTTTTAATATTGCCCTCTATTTAAACGTTTTAACGATCTAAAATGCTTGAAAATGATTATTTTAGTAAAAAAGCACGTTTTGAGTTTAATCTGCGTTTTAACGCGTAAAACAGCATAAAACGACAATTTTATTATTCGCTTTTTATTAATATTGCGTCTATTTGAACGATTTCAACGATCTAAAAAGCTTGAAAATGCTTATTTTAGCAAAACAGCACGTTTTGAGCTTTTTAAACTGCGTTTTTAAAGCGTAAAAAAACATAAAAAAGACAGAAATTTTATTATTCGTTTTTATTAATATTGCGTCTATTTGAACGATTTCGGATCTAAAATGCTTGAAAATGCTTATTTTACAAAAACAGCACGTTTTGAGCTTTAATCTGCGTTTAACGCGTAAAACAACATAAAAAAGACGAAATTTTATTATTCGTTTTTTATTAATATTGCGTCTATTTGAACGATTTCAACGATCTAAAATGCTTGAAAATGCTTATTTTACAAAACAGCACGTTTTGAGCTTTAATCTGCGTTTTAACGCGTAAAACAGCATGAAAACGACGAAATTTTTATTATTCGTTTTTTTTTAATATTGCGTCTATTTGAACGATTTCAACGATCTAAAATGCTTGAAAATGCTTATTTTAGCAAAAACAGCACGTTTTTAGCTTTAATCTGCGTTTTAACGCGTAAAACAGCATAAAAAAGACGAATTTTTATTATTCGTTTTTTATTAATATTTCTTCTATTTGAACGATTTCAACGATCTAAAATGCTTGAAAATGCTTATTTTAGCAAAACAGCACGTTTTGAGCTTTAATCCCGCGTTTTACGCGTAAAACAGCATAAAACGCCGAAATTCTTATTATTCGTTTTTTTTAATTTTGCTTTATTTGAACGATTTCAACGATCTAATATGCTTGAAAATGAATTATTTTACAAAACAGCACGTTTTGAGCTTTAATCTTCGTTTTAACGCGTAAAAAAGCATAAAACCACGAATTTTTATTATTCGTTTTTATTAATATTGCTTCTATTTGAACATTTCAACGATCTAAAATGCTTGAAAATCCTATTTTAGCAAAACAGCACGTTTTGAGCTTTTAATCTGCGTTTAACGCGTAAACAGCATAAAAACGACGCAATTTTATTATTAGTTTTTATTAATATTGCGTCTTTTGAACGATTTCAACGATCTAAAATGCTGAAAATGATTATTTTAGCAAAACAGCACGTTTTGAGCTTTACTCTGCGTTTTTAACGCGTAAAACAGCATAAAAAAGACGATTTTTTATTATTCGTTTTTTAATATTGCTTCTATTTGAACGATTTCAACGATCTAAAATGCTTGAAAATGCTTATTTTTGCAAAACAGCACGTTTTGAGCTTTAATCTGCGTTTTAACGCGTAAAACAGATAAAACGACGAAATTTTTATTATTCGTTTTTTTTAATATTGCGTTTTTGAACGATTTCACGATCTAAAATGCTTGAAAAAGCTTATTTGAGCAAAACAGCACGTTTTGAGCTTTTTAAACTGCGTTTTAACGCGTAAAACAGCATAAAACGACGAAATTTTTATTATTCGTTTTTATTAATATTGCGTCTTTGAACGATTTCCCAAAGATCTAAAATGCTTGAAAATGCTTATTTTAGCAAAACAGCACGTTTTGAGCTTTAATCTGCGTTTTAACGCGTAAAAAAAGCATAAAAAAGACGAATTTTTTTTTATTCGTTTTTATTAATATTGCTTCTATTTGAACGATTTCAACGATCTAAAATGCTTGAAAATGCTTATTTTAGCCCAAAAAAGCACGTTTTGAGCTTTAATCTGCGTTTTACGCGTAAAACAGCATAAAAAAGCCGAAATTCTTATTATTCGTTTTTATTAATATTGCTTCTATTTGAACGATTTCAACGATCTAATATGCTTGAAAATGATTATTTTAGCAAAACAGCACGTTTTGAGCTTTAATCTTCGTTTTAACGCGTAAAACAGCATAAAACCACGAATTTTTTATTATTCGTTTTTATTAATATTTGCTTCTATTTGAACGATTTCAACGATCTAAAATGCTTGAAAATGCCTATTTTAGCAAAACAGCACGTTTGAGCTTTAATCTGCGTTTAACCCTAAAACAGCATAAAAACGAGAAATTTTTATTATTAGTTTTTATTAATTGCGTCTATTTGAACGATTTCCCAAAGATCTAAAATGCTTGAAAATGATTATTTTAGCAAAAAAGCACGTTTTGAGCTTTACTCTGCGTTTTAACGCGTAAAACAACATAAAACGACGATTTTTTTTTTTTCGTTTTTATTTATTGCTTCTATTTGAACGATTTCAACGATCTAAAATGCTTGAAAATGCTTATTTTAGCATAACAGCACGTTTGAGCTTTTTAATTTTGCGTTTAACGTAAAACAACATAAAAAAGACGAAATTTTTATTATTCGTTTTTATTAATAGCTTTTTTGAACGATTTCAACGATCTAAAATGCGAAAATGCTTATTTTGAACAAAACAGCACGTTTTGAGCTTTAATCTGCGTTTTAACGCGTAAAACAGCATAAAAACGACAACATTTTTATTATTCGTTTTTTATTAATATTGCGTTTTATTTGAACGATTTCAACGATCCAAAAAGCTTGAAAATGATTATTTTAGCAAAACAGCACGTTTTGAGCTTTAATCTGCGTTTTAGCGTAAAGGGATAAAAACGACGAAATTTTATTATTTGTTTTTATTATATTGCTTCTATTTGAACGATTTCAACGATCAAAATGCTTGGGAAATGATTATTTTAGCAAAACAGCACGTTTTGAGCTTTTTAAACTGCGTTTAACGCGTAAAACAGCATAAAACGACGGGAATTTTTTATTATTCGTTTTTTGATTAATTAGCTTCTATTTGAACGATTTCAACGATCTAGAATGCTGGGAAAAAGATTATTTTAGCAAAACAGCACGTTTTTAGCTTTTTAAACTGCGTTTTAACGCGTAAAACAGCATAAAAACGACGAATTTTTATTATTGTTTTATTAATATTGCTTCTATTTGAACGATTTCAACGATCTAAAATGCTTGAAAATGATTATTTTAGCAAAACAGCACGTTTTGAGCTTTTTAAACTGCGTTTTAACGCGTAAAGGCATAAAAAAGACGAATTTTTATTATTTGTTTTATTAATATTGCTTCTATTTGAACCATTTCAACAATCTAAAATGCTTGAAAATGCTAATTTTAGCAAAACAGCACGTTTTGAGCTTTTAATCTGCGTTTTACGCGTAAAACAGCATAAATTTTTTTTTGAACAAAATGCTTGAAAAGATTTTTTTGCAAAACAGCATTTTGGTTTAAACCCGTTTTAACCCCAAAAATAAAAAGACAATTTTTATTGTTTTTAATTTCTTTATTTTTAAAGATTTCAACGTTAAAAAAAGGGGAAAAAGTTTTTAAAAAAGCTTTAGTTTTAACCGTTTTTACGCTAAAACAGATAAAACCCTTCTTTTTAATTCCTTTTATTAAATCCATTTGAACGATTTCACAAAAAAAAAAAACTTAAAAAATTTTTTTAAAAAAAGCAAAAATTTTTTTTCGTTTTGAAAAAACCTAAAAAGATTTTAATTTTTTTATTAAATTTCCTATTTAAAACCCAAAGTTAAAACGAAAATGCCATTTTAGCAAAAAAAAGGAAAATTTAATTGGTTTTTTTGGGGGTAAAAAACAAAAAAAAAAATTTTAATTTTTTTTAAAGGGATTTAACGTTTAACGCTAAAAGCTTAAAAAGATTTTTTAAAAAATTTTTTTTTTTTTTTCGTAAAAAAATCACGATTTTTTATTATTTTTTTTTAAAAAAGCTTTTTTAAATTTTCCCAAAATTTTAAAAACATTTTAAAAACCAAATTTTTGGGTTTAACGGTTTTTTTTCCAAAAAAATTTTAAAAGAAAATTTTTTTTTAACGTTTTATTAAAATTGCGTCTATTTAACGATTTCAACGATCTAAAATGCGTGAAAATGATTATTTTGAAACAGCACGTTTTGACTTTAATCTGCTTTTAAGCGTAAAACAGCATAAAACGACGAATTTTTATTATTGTTTTAATAATATGCATTTATTTGAACGGTTCAAATGTCTAAAATGTTGAAAAGCTTATTTTAGCAAAACAGCCGTTTATTTAACTGCGTTTTAACGCGTAAAAAGCATAAAACGACGAAATTTTTATTATCGTTTTTATTAATATTGCGCTTATTTGAACGATTTCAACGATCTAAAATGCTTGAAAATGATTATTTTAGCAAAACAGCACGTTTTGATTTAATCTGCGTTTTAACGTAAAACAGCATAAAACGACGAATTTTTATTATGCGTTTTTATTAATATTGCTTCTATTTGAACGATTTCCAACGATCTAAAATGCTTAAAAATGATAATTTTAGCAAAACAGCACGTTTTGAGCTTTAATCTGCGTTTTAACGCGTAAAACAGCATAAAACGACGAATTTTTATTATTCGTTTTATTAATATTGCTTCTATTTGAACTGATTTCAACGATCTAAATGCTTGAAAATGTTATTTTTAGCAAAACAGCACGTTTAGAGCTTTTAATCTGCGTTTTTAACGCGTAAAACAGCATAAAACTACGAAATTTTTATTATTCGTTTTATATTAATATTGCTCTATTTGAACATTTCAACGATCAAAATGCTTAAATGCATTATTTTAGCAAAACAGCACGTTTTGAGTTTAATCTGCGTTTTAACGCGTAAACAGCATAAAACGACTAAATTTTTTAAATTTGGTTTTTATTAATATGCTCTATTTGAACGATTTCAACGATCTTAAAATGCTTTAAAATGATTATTTTAGCAAACAGCAGTTTTGAGTTTTAATCTGCGTTTTAACCGTAAAACAGCATAAAACGACAATTTTATTATTCGTTTTATTAATATTGCTTCTATTTGAACGATTTCAACGATCTAAAATGCTTGAAAATGCTTATTTTAGCAAACAGCACGTTTTGAGCTTTAATCTGCGTTTTACGCGTAAAACAGCATAAAAACACGAAATTTTATTATTCGTTTTTATTAATATTGCTTCTATTATGAACATTTCAACGATCTAAAATGCTTGAAAATGATTATTTTAGCAAAACAGCACGTTTTGAGCTTTAATCTGCGTTTTAACGCGTAAAACAGCATAAAACACGAATTTTTATTATTCGTTTTTATTAATATTCTTTATTTGAACGATTTCAACGATCTAAAATGCTTGAAAATGTTATTTTGAAAACAGCACTTTTGAGCTTTAATCTGCGTTTTAACGCGTAAAACAGCATAAAACGACAAATTTTTATTATTCGTTTTATTAATATTGTTCTATTTGAACGATTTTCAAGACTAAAATGTTTGGAAAATGTTATTTTAGCAAAACAGCACGTTTTGAGCTTTTAATCTGCGTTTTACGCGTAAAACAGCATAAAAACGACGAATTTTATTATTCGTTTTATTAATATTGCTTCTATTTGAACGATTTCAACGATCTAAAATGCTTGAAAATGATTATTTTAGCAAAACAGACGTTTTGAGTTTTAATCTGCGTTTTAACGCGTAAAACAGCATTAAAACGACGAAATTTTATATTATTCGTTTTTATTAATATTGCGTTTTTTGAACGATTTCAACGATCTAAAATGCTTGAAAATGCTTATTTGAGCAAAACAGCATCGTTTTGAGTTTTAATCTGCGTTTTAACGCGTAAAACAGCATAAAACGACAAAATTTTTATTATCGTTTTTATAATAACGCGTCTATTTGAATCGATTTCAACGATCTAAAATGCTTGAAAAAGATATTTTAGCAAAACAGCACGTTTTGAGTTTAATCTGCGTTTTAACGCGTCAAAACAGCATAAAATGACGAAATTTTTATTATTTGTTTTTATTAATATTGCTTTCTATTTGAACCATTTCAAAATCTAAAAATGCTTGAAAATGTAATTTTAGAAAACAGCACGTTTTGAGTTTTAATCTGCGTTTTAACGCGTAAAACAGCATAAAACGAAGAAATTTTTATTATTGGTTTTTAAATATTGCGTCTATTTGAACGATTTCAACGATCTAAAATGCTTGAAAATGATTATTTTAAAACAGCACGTTTTGAGCTTTAATCTGCGTTTTAACGCGTAAACAGCATAAAACGACGAATTTTTATTATTCGTTCTTTATTAATATTGCGCCTATTTGAACGGATTTCAACGACCCAAAATGCTTGAAAATGATTATTTTAGCAAAACAGCACGTTTTGAGTTTAATCTGCGTTTTAACGCGTAAAACAGCATAAAAAAGACGAAACTTTTATTATGCGTTTTATTATATTGCGTCTATTTGAACGATTCAACGATCTAAAATGCGTAAATGTTATTTTAGCAAAACAGCACGTTTTGAGCTTTAATCTGCGTTTTAACGCGTAAAACAGCATAAAAACGACGAATTTTTATTATTCGTTTTAACTAATATTGCTTCATTTGAACGGTTCCAACGATCTAAAATGTTGAAAATGCTTATTTTAGCAAAACAGCACGTTTTGAGCTTTAATCTGCGTTTTAAGCGTAAAACAGCATAAAACGACGAAATTTTTATTATTCGTTTTTATTAATATTGATCTATTTGAACCATTTCAACGATCTAAAATGCTTGAAAATGATTATTTTAGCAAAACAGCACGTTTTGAGTTTAATCTGCGTTTTAACGCGTAAAACAGCATAAAACGACGAATTTTTATTATTGGTTTTTATTAATATTGCTTCTATTTGAACGATTTCAACGATCTAAAATGCTTAAAATGATAATTTTAGCAAAACAGCCGTTTTGAGCTTTAATCTGCGTTTTAACGCGTAAAACAGCATAAAACGACGAATTTTTATTATTCGTTTTATTAATATTGCTTCTATTTGAACGATTTCAACGATCTAAAATGCTTGAAAATGCTTATTTAGCAAAAATGCACGTTTTCGAGCTTTAATCTGCAGTTTTAACGCGTAAACAGCATAAAACCACGAAATTTTTATTATTCGTTTTTATTAATATTGCTCTATTTGACGATTTCAACGATCTAAAATTCATGAAAATGATTATTTTAGCAAAACAGCACGTTTTGAGATTTAATCTGCGTTTTAACGTAAAACAGCAAAAAGACGAATTTTTATTATTCGTTTTTTATTAATATTGCTCTATTTGAACGATTTCAACGATCTAAAATGCTTGAAAATGATTATTTTAGCAAAACAGCACGTTTTGAGCTTTAATCTGCGTTTTAACGCGTAAAAAGCATAAAACGACGAATTTTTATTATTCGTCTTTAATTAATATTGCTTCTATTTGAACGATTTCAACGATCTAAAATGCTTTGAAAATGATTATTTTAGCAAACAGCAGTTTTGAGTTTAATCGCGTTTTAACGGCATAAAACAGCATAAAAACGACGAAATTTTTATTATTTTTTTTATTAATATTGCTTCTATTTGAACCATATGCAGCAATCTAAAATGCTTTAAAAATGCTAATTTTAGCAAAACAGCAGTTTTGAGTTTAATGCGTTTTAACGCGTAAAACAGCATAAAACGACGAAATTTTTATTATTGGTTTTTAATATGCGTCTATTTGAACAAAAACAAAAAAGAAAAAAAGGGAAAAAAAAGCACGTTTTGAGCTTTAATAGCGTTTTAACGCGTAAAACAGCAAAAAACGACAAAATTTTTTATTATTCGTTTTTAAATATTGCGTCATTTGAACGATTTCAACGATCTAAAATGCTTGAAAATGATTATTTTGAAAAAGAAGTTTTTAGCTTTAATCTGCGTTTTTAAAGCGTAAAACAGCAAAAAAACGACGAATTTTTTTTTATTCGTTTTTAAGTAGCTTCTATTTAACACAACGATCTAAAATGCTTTGAAAATGATTATTTTAGCAAAAAGAAGTTTTGAGTTTTTTAAACTGGTTTTAACGCGAAAACAGCAAAAAAACGACGAAATTTTTATTATTTGTTTTTATTTAAAATTGCTTTTATTTGAACCATTGCAAAATCTAAAAAAAGCAAAATGCTAATTTTTTGCAAAACAGCACGTTTTGAGTTTTTAAACTGGTTTTAACGCGTAAAACACAAAAACGACGAATTTTTTTTATTCGTTTTTATTAATATTGTTTATTTGAACGATTTCAACGATCAAAATCGAAAAATTAATTTAGCAAAAAAGACGTTTTGAGTTTTTAAACGCCAACGGAAAACAGCATAAAAACGATTTTTTTTATTTTTTTTTTTTATTGCCATTTGAAAGATTTTAACGATCTAAAAAATTTTAAAAGATTATTTTAGAAACAGCCGGGCCTTTTTAAAGCAAAAAAGAAAAAACACAATTTTTATTTTTCCCCTATTTTAAATTTTATTTTAAAAGTTTCCAAAAAATTTTAAAAATGCTTTTTAAAGCAAAAAAAAAGTTTTTTTACTTTTTTTGCAGCTTTTAACGGTTTTAAAAAAAAGATATTTTAAAAGGTTTTATTCTTTTTTAAGTAAAAAAGGAAAAAGAATTTTTTTTTTCCTTTTTTATTTTTTATTTGGGAAAGATTTCAACAAAAAATGCGTGAAAATGTTACATTTAAAACGAGATTAAAAACTCAAAACGTCCTGTTTTGCTAAAATAAAATTTTTTGCTTTTAGACGTTCGTTTTTAAAAAAAAATTAAAAAAACGAATAATAAAAATTCGTCGTTTTTTTTTGTTTTACGCGTTAAAAAGAATTGAAGCTCAAAACGTCGTTTTTTGCTAAAATAATCATTTTCAAGCATTTTAGATCGTTGAAACGTTCAAAAGACGCAATATTTAAAAAAACGAAAAAAAAACTGTCGTTTTTTGGTTTTTTCCCTAAAAAAAACGAAAAATTTAAACCCCAAAAAAA